>NC_057419.1:127884316-127899697 GCF_019320065.1 Cervus canadensis | reverse complement strand
TTCTCTCGAAACATCCCACCCTCGCCTTCTCCCACAGAGTCCAAAAGTCTGTTCTGTACATCTGTGTCTCTTTTTCTGTTTTGCATATAGGGTTATCGATACCATCTTTCTAAATTCCATATATGTGTTAGTATACTGTATTGGTCTTTATCTTTCTGGCTTACTTCACTCTGTATAATGGGCTCCAGTTTCATCCATCTCATTAGAACTGATTCAAATGAATTCTTTTTAATGGCTGAGTAATATTCCATGGTGTATATGTACCACAGCTTCCTTATCCATTCGTCTGCTGATGGGCATCTAGGTTCCTTCCATGTCCTGGCTATTATAAACAGTGCTGCGATGAACATTGGGGTGCACGTGTCTCTTTCAGATCTGGTTTCCTCGGTGTGTATGCCCAGGAGTGGGATTGCTGGGTTATATGGCAGTTCTATTTCCAGTTTTTAAGGAATGTCCACACTGTTCTCCATAGTGGCTGTACTAGTTTGCATTCCCACCAACAGTGTAAGAGGGTTCCCTTTTCTCCACACCCTCTCCAGCATTTATTGCTTGTAGACTTTTGGATAGCAGCCATCCTGACTGGTGTGTAATGGTACCTCATTGTGGTTTTGATTTGCATTTCTCTAATAATGAGTGATGTTGAGCACCTTTTCATGTGTTTGTTAGCCATCTGTATGTCTTCTTTGGAGAAACGTCTGTTTAGTTCTCTGGCCCATTTTTTGATTGGGTCATTTATTTTTCTGGAATTGAGCTGCAGGATTTGCTTGTATATTTTTGAGATTAATCCTTTGTCTGTTGCTTCATTTGCTATTATTTTCTCCCAATCTGAGGGCTGTCTTCTCACCTTGCTTATAGTTTCCTTTGTTGTGCAAAAAGCTTTTAAGTTTCATTAGATCCCATTTGTTTAGTTTTGCTTTTATTTCCAATATTCTGGGAGGTGGGTCATAGAGGATCTTGCTGTGATTTATGTCGGAGAGTGTTTTGCCTATGTTCTCCTCTAAGAGTTTTATAGTTTCTGGTCTTACATTTAGATCTTTAATCCATTTTGAGTTTATTTTTGTGTATGGTGTTAGAAAGTGTTCTAGTTTCATTCTTTTACAAGTGGTTGACCAGCTTTCCCAGCACCACTTGTTAAAGACGTTGTCTTTTTTCCATTGTATATCCTTGCCTCCTTTGTCAAAGATAAGGTGTCCATAAGTTTGTGGATTTATCTCTGGGCTTTCTATTCTGTTCCATTGATCTATATTTCTGTCTTTGTGCCAGTACGGTCAATTCTTTTATCTGATGACACTCCATTTCTTGTAAAATATTAGTGAAAGTGAAGTAGCTCAGTCGTGTCTGACTCTTTGCGACCCCGTGGACTGTAGCTTACCAGGCTCCTTCCTCCATGGGATTTTCCAGGCAAGAATACTGGAGTGGGTTGCCATTTCCTTCTCCAGGGGATGGGAAAACAAACAGGTCAAGTAATTGCCTAATATAACACAGCTATAAAGATATAACTAATTAACAAAGGGGTATATGTTCATATAACTAACACCAAAAACAGATGTCTAAAATAACAATTGCTAGTATTTGTCCTTTAGATTCCTGGTCATTGAGATTGTTCCCCACCAATTTTCTCTTGTTTCCTTAAATTTAGATTCCTAAATGTGTGCTTCAGCTTTGATAGCTGCCTCTAATCCCATAAATCATGGTGTCTCATTCATAGTAATTTTTTGAATCTTGGCTTTCTGGCCTATATATCAATTTTGCTGGCTCCTTTGACTTTTGTGTTTATTACTCTTTCTTTCTCTCCCTCTTTCTCTCTCTCTCATACATACACATACACACACACACACACACACACACACACACACACACACACAGAGGAAAAGGTGGAACTCCAGCAGGTTTGGCAGCCTCCAGTGCTTTCCATCAAGCACCTGGGGAATATGGAAGAAGCATCATTTTTCTTATTCCTGGGACAAAAGCACTGTGAGGAAAAGGGCAGTGATGAGACCAAGTAGCTTTATGTAAGGCAAAACTAACAGGACTCACAGCTGGTCTGGGCTTGAGGAGGCAGATGAATAGTCTCAGGTTCTCCTTTAACCAAAGTGATACTTCTTCACCAACCAGTTTCCCACTGGAGCACTATGCAGCCTTTCCAGCTGTTATATTTCATGAATATAACACTACATGCCAGGACAGGAGTGTTGCCGATCCATTTATAACTCTAGAGTGTCATCTGTTGAGAATGGTCCAGTAATCCAAGAAAAGGAAGGGGCCTGCATTTGGCCCATCAAGACCTAACCTGCCACTCCCCAACCCCGAGCCACCCCAGCATCCTCAGACCAGGAAACTGAGTACAGATGTCCTCAACTTGTGTGGGGATTGGATCCAGGACAACCCCATCCCCATCAAATGGATGCTCAAGTCCCTTATATAAAATGGCTATTTGCATATAACCTATGCACATTCTCTTGTATGCTTTAAATCATCTCTAGATTAAGTATAATATACAATACAATGACAATGCTATGTAAATAGTTGCCAGTGCATGGTAAATTCAAATTTTGCTTTTTGGAACTTTCTGGAATTTTTTTCCCCAAAACATTTTCAATACACAGTTGGGATGTAGACACTGCACATACAGAAGGCTAACTCTACTGGCCTCCCAACCACAATTCAGGGGCAATGAACCAGGACCCAAGTCATGGAGCTTGTCTCTCACCTCACGCACATGACAGAACTTGTCAGGCACCCAGATAACCTTGGGAAGGCTTGGCCTTGCTCATCCTAAAGGGGTGGATTCCTTTCTCTCTAAGCACTTATTCAGAATCACCCACCGCCACTATATGCATTGTTGTCAAATCAATTTATGTTTGTTCTCATCACGTAGAACCTGGACTCTTGGCTCCATACCCCAATGTTAACACCCATATTTAGCCCATATTTTAGTTTTGGTGATACTATCGGCTCCCCTCTGAGACCAGAGCTTTGGATCTCATCTAGTTTTCACCTTTGTTCATTTTGTTTGTTCACTCTTCCAGAATGAGATTGGCTTACTTTATTTTGATTACGAAAATACTATACATTCATTGTAAAGAATTTTTTTTTTCTTTCTTTTTGGTTTAAAATAACTTTTTATTGCCCAGGATATTTTTTTCCCCTTGTGTCGTATTTTGTCTGTCTTATTTGCTTTTGTTTTCTTTTTTCATAACTATAAATTCAAGCTTCCCTTTGTCTTGAAAAACAAAACAATGTGTAGTTTTCATATCATTTGCAACCTGGTCTCATTTGAAGAGACAGGTGGGAGTTATCTTGCAAGAGTAAGATTTATATCATGAATGGTGCACGTCTAGGTCTGGTGGTACTGAGAGGAGACAACGGCATTCTTGACAAAGTTAAATTTGCTGGTGGCGTTTGCGGAAAAGAAGCCCTTGCAAATTTCTAAACGACAGTAAACTCTTATTAGGAAATTCTGAAGTGTTCTACAGGCCAAAAAGGGAATGAGGTTAGTAAAATGCCTCAACAGAGTTGGAATAAAATACTGAATTTGAGAGTTACTGGAACTTGGATATATAAAAAGAAGGTGGAGATTGGCACATGTTTAAAATGGTCTCAAGTTCAAATAAACTACTGTGACAAGACACCACTTCACAAGTCACACGCTGGCCCAGGGGCTCCTCTCTTCCCTCAGTAGATGCTGGCAGAAGGCGTGCTCAGTCATTTTGCAATGTAGATGCCTAGCCCCAAAGCCAAAACATGGGAGAGGAAGAGAGATGGAATGAACACCTTAAGAAACTCTGCGGAGAAGATCCCCCCTTTCTTCATGGCTTCACTTTTCCTCATGCTTAAGGAAACAGAACGTTTAGGTTGCCTGAAGTGGAACTCCTTGGGTGGAATATTTTCAGGTCTATTGGACCAATCAGACACCCAGTCTACACTTTTCTTCAGCGCATCCACCTCTCTCTTTCTCTCCTTCTGCAACTTCTGACTGAGAGCTATGGTCCTTGCTGGTGTGCATTTCCACATCAAGCATGATCTGCCCATCTTCTTGTGGGGAAGGGCTGTCTCAGTGAGAACTGCCTCTTGAACTGCTCTGTCTGGATTCGTTCTGTGCATCCAAAAGAATCTTCTCCATGTCCCTATTGTGGATGGAGGACGAGGAGGGTACAAACTCTAGCCCCCCATTCTTCTCATTGCCATTGCTGCTGTTCATGGGCAGCTCCACCCAGGAACTGTTGAGGCCAGCAGGTGGTGGCAAAGACTGTTCACCTTCCTCACAGTTATTGTTGTTGTTGTGCGGGGGCGGCGGCTGTTCTACTGAGACGACATTGTCAGGTGGCGGGAAGAGCTGCGACCCCGCAGCAAAGACCGTCTCTGATTCTCGGGCATCAACACCAAGAATTTTTCTAAAATATCAGCCAATCGAGATGGGTTATAAAAGATTTTCAATTCATATCAGAATATATACATGGAACTAAAGAGCTTCTTGATGAGGGTAAAAGAGGAGAGTGACAATGCTGGTTGAAACTCAACATTAAAAAATCCAAGAGCACAGCGTCTGGTCCCATCACTTCATGACAAATAGAAGGGGAAAAAGTGGAAGCAGTGACAGACTTTATTTCCCTGGACTCCGAAATCACTGTGGATGGTGACTGCCATCATAAAATTAAAAGACGCTTGCTCCTTGGAAGGAAAGCTATGACAAACCTACTGTGTGTGTCCTCAGTTGTGCCTGACTCTTTGCAACCCCATGTACTGTAGCCCGCCAGGCTCCTCTCTCCATGGGACTTCCTAAGCAAGAATACTGGAGTGGGTTGCCATTACCTCCTCCATGGGCTCTCCCCAACCCAGGGATTGAACCCAGGTCTCTTGCATCTCCTGCACTGGCATATATACAAAAAATTCACAATCCCACTACCCAGTTGATACCCTCTCTGATTCAACTAAGAATTTCCTGATTAAGCCCTGAGGAACCCCATTCATCTAAGTGGTACCAGCCCCTGATATTCCCTGTGATTAGATTTGGTTTGCTTGACACTGCATGAGGATCCAGAACTTTTGTCATAAACAGGGTGAGAATACTTGGCATTCTATCTCTCACCGTGTGCTGGTGACAAGGTATATAGGTGGATCCATCATCCTTATCAGCACGGAAGGCCTACAGCCATGCTAGACACCTGGGATAGACACCTGCTGTATGAAAGCAAATGACTTCAGACAACTGACCTGGATTTACCCAGTCCTCCCAAGAGCAAGCACGTTCAGACATCAATTTGAGACCTTTTAACAGTCTTTAGGAGATTGAGATGTGTAACACACACACATACATTAGGCATTCACTATGTAAAGTGCTTTATATTATGCATTTCATTCTAGATTGCCTAATATTTTAGAATTTCTCATGTCTCTGATTCAAATCTAAAGTCTTCAAATAGATGTTTTGATTTTTCTAGAAGCAAGTACTTGTCTATTGTGAGATAGTTAAAGTTTGAACTTTTTACAATGTTATTCTTTTAAAATACAGGACTACTTTTAGTGTACCAAGACCATAATTTTAAGCTGCTTTCATTACTCTCTATATAGTCAAGTCTTAGTTATTCAAGGCATTCGTGATTCTAGAGTAAGGGAAGAGCTCCACCTTATGGTACTGTTTTGAAGTACACCAAGAAAAGGCCACTATTTTTAGAATTGTCCTAGAAACTCAAGAGGGGCTTCCCTGATAGCTCAGTTGGTAAAGAATCCGCCTGCAATGCAGGAGACCCTGGTTCCATTCCTGGGTCAGGAAGATCCGCTGGAGAAGTGACAGGCTACCCACTCCAGTATTCGTGGGCTTCCCTGGTGGCTCAGCCGACCTGGGCTCGATCCCTGGAGAAGGGAAAGGCTACCCACTCCAGTATTCTGGCCTAGAGAATTCCAGGGACTGTATAGTCCAGGGGATCGCAAAGAGTCGGACTGAACGACTTTCACTTCACTTCACTTAGAAACTCAAAGGGGAAAAAGGATTAAAAAATACAGACCACCTCCCCCAACAAATTATAAATCCTCTTCCATGATATGCTCAAAGTGCCAAAATGGCCAAGGCTAAGTAAAAATTAAGCAAAATCTTTCACTTGGCTATTGAACTGGGTACTAAATTGGTAAAACAAGAGTCCTTTTTACTTGATACCAAACATTATCATCATAACTAATGATTCTTGAGTTTCTATTATGAACCAGATTATGGTGTGTGTATATATATATATATAAAATATATGTGACATAAACATATAATAAATATACACTATTTATCATATTAAATATTTATTAAATATTTTATTATAAATATTAATAAATATGTACACAATAATATATTTATATATTACATATTTATAAAATATTTATTAAATGTTTTTTAGTTTTTATAAAATTTTGTTAATTTTTTTAAAATTTTTAATGAAAATTTTAAATATAAAAATATTTACATATCTATAATATAATTTATATAATAAATAATTAAATACCAAATATTTATTAAATATTATATATTATATATGTTTATTATATTAAAATGTATTTACTATAAATATATAATAAATATATATATATATGCTAAGTCGCTTCAGTCATGTTCGAGTCTTTGTGACCTCATGGACTGTAGCCCACCAGGCTCCTCTGTCCATGGGATTCTTCAGGCAAGAATACTGGAGTGGGTTGCCATGCCCTTCTCATATATATATATATATATATATATACACACACACACTAATTTAATACTCACACAACCCTATAAGAGAGGTACTGTTATAAACTCCACTATCCAGATGAAGAAACTGAGGGCTAGAGAAGGTACATAAATTTCTCAAGGCCACACAGCTACTAAGTGGTAGAGCCGAGACTCACTAGCCCAGATTCTAAACCACCATGCCATACTGCCTCTTTCTAAAGCTCAAATTCAGTAAGGTCTCTCTCAAAATAAACAACTTGAAGCCATGCTCTTACCCATTCTTTCTCAAAATATTCATAGATGAAGGCAAGACAAGATCCCTGGTTCAATTTCTATTCCTCTCATGGTGGTCCAGATTTGTAATTCTTTGGCTTATCTCCTGTGTTCCTTCCCAACTTTGACAATGATTCTATTTGGGATTTTGAGTATAAAATATTGCAGTAGAGAGCTAAACACTGAACGTTTGCATCCCTCCAAAATTCACATGTCGAAACCTAATCTCCCATGTGATGGTATTAGGAAGTGGGGACTTTGGGAGGTACTTAGGTCATAAGGGTGGAGCCCTCATGAATCAGAATAGTGCACTTATAAAATGCACTCTCCAGAGCTCTTTGCCCCTTCCACTGTGTGAGGACACAGCCAGAGGTTGGCTATCTATGGACCAGGAAGCAGCTCCCCAGAAGATATTGAATCTTCCAGCACCTGATCTTGGACTTGCCAGCCCCCAGAACTGTGAGAAATAAATGTTTGTTGTTTAAGCCACCCAGTCTATGATTTTTCTATTACAGCAGCCCCAAAGGACTAAGACACTGAGAACTTAGATTTTCTGTCTCTTCCCCCTGTTTTACCTCAGGCCCCTCAAACATCATTCATTTAAAATCATGTTGAAAAGGACATATTTCCATAAACAACAAGGTCCTACTATAGGGCACAGGAAACTATATTTAATATCCTGTGATAAAACACAACAGAAAATAATATATACATGTATAACTGAATCACTTTGGTGTACAGCAGAAATTAACACACTGTAAATCAACTATACTATAATAACATTTTTAAAAGGACACATACCTAAAAATTTACCAGAGCTAATATAACTCAAATCAGAATTTTTCCTAAAGCATTTATTTCTTTAAAAATGGTCTCCTGTGGTACTTAAACCTGGTAGAATCTATAGGTTTTTTCTGTGCAGTTAGAGCAAGCACTGGTTTTCATGGAAAATCATAAACGGTATTTTCTAATATTTTCAGCATTAACACCTAAGCCATATTTCATTAAGGGAAAAACTATTTCTTATTTACCTAACAAAAATTTATTGAGCTTTTACTATTCCTAGGCTGTAAGGACACAACAATGAAAAAGCCAAATATGGTCCCTGCCTTGATGGAACTTATGGTTCTGAATACTATTCAAGATAGAAAAGAGAAAGGAGATAACTCTGACCTAGGAATGCCTTCTATATATATAGATATACATTTTTAAAATTTAAGATATATTTTAATAGTTAATTTACTACTTTAATTTATAATTTAATTTTATAATTTAACTTATATTTAATTTACTACTTTAAAACAAAAGTTATCAGCATGCACATTCTTTGACTAGATAACCAAAAAGTACGTTTACAATCTTTCTAATTCCACTGACAGAAAGCAAAATCCATGAATATTCCATTAGGGGAAAAACAGGATTTTATTCTATACTCAAAAATTACCAGATGACATTTCTCTCAGACTGCCAAAACAAGGAAACTAGAGAGGCCTAGGGCTGTCCTGGAAGCCACCACGCCATGGGCAGCTTGCCTTTGGAATTTGGAATTCCTCGCTAAACTAAAGGCAATCTGGAAGTAGCTCAGCCTGACCCAAATGAGAACCTTGGGTAAATTCCTCCTTCCCTTTTTATGCCTGTGATCCTTGGGCACCACCCAAATTGCAAGCTCTGGCTAGACATCAACAATCCAACAGTTATCTCAATGCCAATCCTCTCTTTCTCCTTTTTCTATCCAATTTCTTAACTCCTCTTCTCTCTCCCAACATTTCCACTGCACAGTCTGGAACTCTAATTCCATGGTAAACAAAATCCACTCCTATGTGTCCACTTTTTCCCTGAACTAATTGAAAGGTAGTTCCCCACCTACAGCACCATGTCCGATAAAGCCATCTCAAGGCTGTATTCTCTTCCATAGCCTACATGTGGGGTAAAGGTGAGGGTTAGGGAGAGCTATGTCACCATTTACCTTACTCCCCCATTGCATTTTTGAAACCATGGTCACAGAACATTTTTAAGTACCATACAGTAAATATTTTAGGCTTTGTAGGATATACTGGCTCTTTTGCAATTACCTGCCTCTACTGTTGTAGCTTGAAAACAGCCATCAACAATATGCAAACAAAATGGACATGGTTGTGTTCCAATAAAACTTTATTGACAAAACAGGCAGCAAGGCCAGACTTGACCATGAGGATGATCAATACACTGCCATACATACACACTGAGGAAACCAGATCTGAAAGAGACATGTGCACCCCAATGTTCATCGCAGCACTGTTTATAATAGCCAGGACATGGAAGCAACCTAGATGCCCATCAGCAGATAAATGGATAAGGAAGCTGTGGTACATATATACCATGGAATATTACTCAGCCATTAAAAAGAATTCATTTGAACCAGTTCTAATGAGATGGATGAAACTGGAGCCCATTATACAGAGTGAAGTAAGCCAGAAAGATAAAGAACATTACGGCATACTAACACATATATATGGAATTTAGAAAGATGGTAATACAACCATATGCAAACAGAAAAAGAGACAGCAGAAGTACAGAACAGACTTTGAACTCTGGTGGGAGAAGTGAGGTGGGATGTTCGAAAGAAACAGCATGTATCTTCTAATGGTGAACAGGTCACCAGCCCAGGTGGGATGCTGAGACAAGTGCTCGGGCCTGGTGCACTGGGAAGACCCAGAGGAATCGGGTGGAGAGGGAGGTGGGAGGGGGGATCAGGATGGGGAATACGTGTAAATCTATTGCTGATTCATGTCAATGTATGACAAAACCCACTGAAAAAATAAATAAATTAATTTAAAAAAAATACACTGCCATGGCCTCACAGTGCCTTGACTTCCTCATTCCCAATGATTTTCACTCCACCTTTAATACCTTCAAACCAATTTGCCACTCTCCCCACAACTCTTATCCTGCAGACTTTCCAACTCTTTGTTCCCCAATAAATCTGATCTTTAAGCTCACAACCCCTCCACTGCCTCTCACTTTTCACTTACCCAGTCTGGATGCCATGGTCAGTCACTGCACTCTCTTATATCCTCAATCCCCTTGCTCCCTTTTCTTTCCACTGTACATTGTTCACTATCAAAACCATACACCATTTCTGAATAAATTTAATTACCAGCCTTCTCTGATCCTATGGCCAAATGGCTGAACACAGCGGGAGAACACTGTCTGTCTGTGTTAGTCACTCAGTCATGTCGACTCTTTTCGATCCCATAGACTGTAGCCCACCAGGTTCCTCTGTCCGTGGAATTCTCCAGGCAAGACTACTGAAGTAGGTTGCCATTTTCTTCTCCAGGGGATCTTCCCAACCCAGGGATTGAATCTGGGTCTCCTGTATTGCAGGCAGATTCTTTACCATCTGAGCTACAAGGGAAACCCTGTACCACTATATATATTTGAGCCACTATGAACTCATAATTTTAAATCCAGCTGGGCCCTCACAACTTCTAGTCTATCCCTTTTAACAGTCTTCCTATAACTCTCTATCACATTTATATTAGGCAAGACAACATAATGCTGTAAAGAGATTGCAGGCTTAGAATCCAGACAGACTTGGGTTTGATATCTGGTTCCACCGTTTACTAGCTGTATGGTCATGAACAAGTTATTTAAATTCCTTTTGTCTCAGTTTCGTCATGAGTAAAATGGGAAAAATAATACCTACTTTAGATCTTAATAAGATTATGTATGTAAAACAATTAACCTACTGCCTGATACCCACGAATTGCTGAATAGATGAGAGCTATTAATAAGAGTTTATGGGACTTCCCTGGTGGTCCAGTGGTTAAGACACCATGCTTCCACTACACGGGGCATGGGTTCAATCCCAGGTCAGGGAACTAATATCCTGCATGCCACATGGCATGGCCAAAAAATAGAATATAAAAATGCTTAAACATGACCTTTGAAAAAATAAAATGAGAGCTCCTGTTCAGTAGGTGACTATACCTCCTACTTTGATAAGACCATTAAGTGTTTCTTAACTGAGGTCCCCAAAAGGCACAACAATGGTTTATGTGCTATTTGGCTGAATCATAAGAAAGTGCTGAAATTCAGCCATTCTGACAGACAGAAGCCATAAGATTCAGCCTTGTAAGTATTAGCACTCCCAGGGAAGCTTCCCGGGTGGTGCTAGTGGTAAAGAATTTCCCCGCCAATGCAGGAGACATAAGAGATGTGGGTTCAATCCCCAGGTCAGGAAGATCCCTGGAGGAGGGCATAGCAACCCACTCCAGTATTCTTGCCTGGAGAATCCCATGGACAGAGGAGCCTGGTGGGCTACAGTGCATGGGGTCTCAAGAGTCGGATACAACTAAAGCAACTTAGCACAAAGGAATGAGAGAGTCAATATAAAGGTTTTCTTTGTCAAAAGTTTGCACCCCTGGGCTGCATGAACACATTTCCAGGCTCTTCTAGGCTACACCATGCATGGGCGCCCCAGGCAGTCCTGCCCTGTCTGAAGCCTCAGTGTCTGCAGGAAAAGTGCCAGGGCCCAGGGCTAAGAAGCTGCGGGGTTGCACCTTGTCAGTGTGTCTGAGCCCATCGAGAGAATGGGCTGAAACAAAGCAATAGCCAAAGGCCCCTGAGACAATCAGGCCCAGAGGATCTGAACTGGTGAGGAAGAGGTGGCTGTTAGATGTGCCCAGTCTCGATTTCCTTTCACTGTGCAAACTTTCCTGTAACTGTAACCCACTCTTTCTTTTGGCCAGAGGAAGGGACATGGCTATTGCCCATCCCTCCAGGCCCCCCAGCCTCCCCACCCACCCTGTGCTCAAATTTCCATCCCTCCTATCTCCTCCAGCCCACCTACCCTGGGTTTTTTTTTTTTTTTTAACCTTCAATTCTTTCACTCCTCTGATCCATCGCCCTCTACCAATATACCTGCTTAGGGCTTTCCTTTCCTTTAAAGATCCTTCCTTTGCCTCGCACAGGCTTCTAGCCACTTCCTTTTCTCTTTCTCTTCCTTCTCTGGAAAATACCTGAAACGAATAATCCAGATTTCCTCTGTCAACTTGCTCACCACTTGCACTGATCTCATCACTCTACCCAAACACCTTCTCCGAGGCTGCCAGTGACCTCTGTATGGCCATATATGGTAGACACAAGTCCAGCCACATCTATCTTAGTTTCTCTGTAACAGCTGGATCTGTGGACGCCTCCCTCCTTACTGAAACACTCTCAGTCCAGTCACCACGCCACTGTTATTGGCCACTTCTCCTATTGCTCTTGCTGGCCTCTTTTTCTCTCAGCCTCTATCCAGCCCTTAAGTGTTGGTATTCCCCAGAGTTCTTTTCTCCTATTATCCCACACATTCCCCATGGAGGATATCACCCATTCCCTGGATTACAAGCACATGTGGGTAACTTCCCAGTTCATCTCCAGCCAGACCTCTCCCTCCATACTCATTTTGGAAATGCCTGCCAAGTAGCTGCCTATATCCACCAACCCACAATTGTTCCTATCCAAAACTCTGATACTCTTCCTGCCACTACTAAGGTCAGTTGAAGTATCTGGACCTCTGGACCTGAGCAGAGGTACAGCCCAAGGAGCAACATCCTGCACACTTCGCAGCACAGGGCATTGGGGGGGGGGGTTGCAGACGAGGGATGACAAGGAGTAGTGATTCGCTCAATGTGGTTCCTTTAACATGCTCTGCCTACTACTTAATGCACTGTGGTGACCTGAATAGGAAGGAAGGCCGAAAGGGAGGGGATATATGAATATGTATGATTGATTCATTTTGCTGTACAGAGCCCGCCTGCCAATACAGGAGACTTAAGAGACGCGGGTTCGATCCCTGGGTTGGGAAGATCCCCTGGAGGAGGGCATGGCAACCCACTCCTACATTCTTGCATGAAGAAAGAATCCCATGGACAGAGGAGCCTGGTGGGCTACAGCCCTTGGGTTCACAAAGAGTCGGTCACGACTGAAGTGACTTAGCACAGCACAGAAACCAACACAACACTGTAAAGCAACTATACTCCAATAAAAATTAATTTAAAAAGACAAAAAAACATGCTCTACCTATTCCTACCAATAGGTACTAGGTGCTATATAAAATGTGTTGCCAATAATTACTATCATTGGCTTCCCAGGTAGCTCAGTGGCAAAGAATCCACCTACCAATGCAGGAGATGCAGGAGACATGGGTTCAATCTCTGGGTCAGGAAGATCCACTGGAGGAGGAAATGCCAACCCACTCTAACATTCTTGTCTGGGATATCCCGTGAACAGAGGAGCCTGGTGGGCTACAGTCCATGGGTCACAAAGAGACAGACCCAACTGAGCACACAGCATGCACTACATAAAATGTGTTGCCAATAATTAATATCAAAGTTTTAGTTCAGTTACTATTTTCTGAACTTCCCTTCCCAGCCTGACACACACCTCCACCCCATTCTATCTCTCTTCAGTCTTCCATACAGAGACTTCAAATAGTCTTTGCCTGTAAGTTTGTCTTGGAACTGGATACACATAGTTGAATCCCAGGTCATGGTTTTGGTACTTCCCAGTTAAAATTCTGCTCTGCTCTGGCAATGTTCTGATCTAGGTGTTCTGGCCCAATGGTGGACATTCAAGAACATGTGCATGAAATGGGTGGTTAGGCAAGATGATGAAGGGCCTTGAATATCAGATTATGAACTAGGGACTCAAATTAACAGAAAGTGGGGAGTCTGTGAAGTTTCTAAGCAGGAAAGCAAGAGGATGAAAACAAAAGCCATGTTGTAGATTCTGGTAGAATGAGAGTAGTACTAGTGAAAATTGACTAAGGAGGAACACTGGAAGCATGGAAGTCTATTAGAAGCATGTTTCAGGAATCCAGAAATGAGGTAATCAGTCCAGCTCTGTCAACCACACCAGCCTCATCTCTTCACATTTAATCCCTTGTCAAATCAAATCTAAATGGGGGAAACTTCGGCCAGCATTGGAGGACCAATGGCCATATTTGGAATAAGTTCAGAACGTCACAATGACTAGTAATGAAACCGATATCACTACAGGTCACTCTTTTGATGGTTTAAATGTTCAAAGAGAGGTCCTTTGCCACTTCAACATAAGTGTCTAAAGTGTCCGCATTGCTTTGAGCACTAAAATTTGGGGTTATTTACTAGGGCACTGCCAATAATAAAAGGATGACTATTTCCTAGATTGCCCATTTCTTGTTTTGCAAATTGCCCTTCATTAGGCTCTTATTTTAGAATCAAATTATAAGATTTTTTTTCAAAATTCTCTTTAAAGGTTCATATAGCTTTCACAGGTCTAGCCCTGGGCGGGGGCAGGGAAGAGGGTGTTAATTAGCTGTATCTCTAGATCTGACAAAAGCTAGTATGAAAACTGTGTGTAATGATCTTTGGCCTATCAACTCCAGCTTTAGTTACTTAAACAAGGAAAGAAATTGTACTCGTTTGTCCCTATATATAACTTTCTCATTTGAATCCTACCACCGAAGCAACTGTAATAAAAATATAACATGTAGTGGTACAAAGGAAGAGTGATAGATAATCTCACCGCCAAGATTATAAGCTTTTATTTTAACAGTAACAGGGAAATCAATTAAATAAACCGAGTAAGACTGAGAACATGATTAGAATTAGGAAAGAAATACCCATAATACACCAAAACTAAATGGAACACATTTTTTTTTTTAACTTCAGCTGTAATGTATACACTATACAAGGTATCCAAAAGCCTAAGAGATACTTTATATTATCTACAACAAATTAGTATGAGATTCAGTTTAATAACACCTGGATATGGATAGAAATAATTTCAATTCAAATTTTAAAAACCTAAGATCAGCAAGCACATTTCCCAACACTGCACAATAGAGTGAGGCTGTGCCCAATCCAACAAAAGAAGTTTGTAATCAAATGCTATTTAAAATAAAGAGTTATGAAAATGGAGTCTTGGATGATCAGAAAACCATTAAATTAATAGAAGATTAAAGAGCATATCAAAATCCAAAGCACGACCTATGATTTTTTTTTGTCCATGCTATGCATATTATCAACTATCGGGCTGGCAAAAAAAATTGCATGGATTCTTCCATAACATCAGATGGAACAATCCCAAATGAACTTTCTGGCCAAGCCAATAGTTTAAACTTTATTCTTCTTAAATGTAAGGGAAGGTGCATCTCTGAACATTGAGCCCTAGTGGACCTGTTTCTTATCAGTTTTATGAGATTTCTTCAAGATGGGCTGCATATAAATATATCCTGCCTCTAAGAGGTCAGTGGTGCA
Organism: Cervus canadensis; assembly: GCF_019320065.1. NCBI lineage: Eukaryota > Metazoa > Chordata > Mammalia > Artiodactyla > Cervidae > Cervus > Cervus canadensis. The sequence continues at coordinate 127,884,469 of NC_057419.1, read as the reverse complement.
TTTTGATCTCAGGTTGCTGACATTGTTTTCAATGCTTGAAATTTTTAGGTCAACTAACTGATGTAACAAATAACTTGAGTGGTGGATAAACCATATACCTCTGTCTCATGGTAAGCTACTTTCCATTTCATGTGCTTGTGTCCCGTAAAAAAA
>NC_057419.1:127630733-127884306 GCF_019320065.1 Cervus canadensis | reverse complement strand
CCATTATACAGAGTGAAGTAAGCCAGAAAGATAAAGAACATTACAGCATACTAACACATATATATGGAATTTAGAAAGATGGTAACAATAACCCTATATGCAAAACAGAAAAAGAGACACAGAAGTACAGAACAGACTTTTGAACTCTGTGGGAGAAGGTGAGGGTGGGATGTTTCAAAAGAACAGCATGTATATTATCTATGGTGAAACAGATCACCAGCCCAGGTGGGATGCATGAGACAAGTGCTCGGGCCTGGTGCACTGGGAAGACCCAGAGGAGTCGGGTGGAGAGGGAGGTGGGAGGGGGGATCGGGATGGGGAATACGTGTAAATCTATTGCTGATTCATGTCAATGTATGACAAAACCCACTGAAAAAATAAATAAATTAATTAATTAATTTTAAAAAAAAAAGAGAATTGACCATAAGGGTAGATCCATCATTTTGCCTTTCTCACCATTGAAAAGTGCCTCTGTGTATGCATCAGAAAAGAAAGATATTAAGGCCCCAGCTTGTTTTTCTGTTTAGATGAGAAATATCATGTCTTTGTGTAATTGGCTTTGTTTTGAAACACAGATTTTTTTCAGGCCAGATTTTTTCTCTGACCCAATTTTTCCCTCTCTTCTGTCACTTGGCTTATTTAAAATATGAAACTGGGAATCAGGCACTTGAGGCCTCATGATGACTGTGTCACTGATTTGGTATGTGATCTTGGCCAACATACTTAACAAATGAGGCACAGAAAGGTTAAATGGGGTTCGAAGGACTGTAAATACTGACCTGCCTCATTATGATATTGTTTAGGTCTAGTACATTTTTTTTAACCAAAAACCAAAGCAAAACAATTTAAAGCAAAGCACACAAGTTTTTTCTACATTTTTTTCTACTCCCTGTCCCTTTCTTACTCCCTGCTCCCCTCCTTCCCCATATCGTTGATTGAGTCCAGAGTAGAGATGGTCCCTTTTCAGGATGTCTCTCCTCCCTCTTTGTTTGGGCTGTTAAGCAGTCCAGCAGCATCTTTTGGGTGTGCTTTTGGGTATTTGGTCTTTGCACATGGGGAGAGAGTTCTATTTGGGGAAACAAAAAAATTTGTTTTGAATCATATGGCCCATGAAGATCAATACTGGATATGTTGAGGGATCTAGGCTTTTCTGGGTGCCTGATGTCCTCTGCTAGCGATCAGAAGTTGTTTTGTGGAATTTGCTTAGTGTTCAAATGATCTTTTGATGAATTTGTGGGGGAGAAAGTGGTCTCCCTGTCCTATTCCTCTTCCATCTTAGCTCCTCCTGGGATCTAGGCTTAAGCTCGGTTCCATCCATGATTAACTGTGCACTCAGGCCCCATTTGAGGGGTAACAGAAGGGAAAGCTGGGGTCACCAATCTGTCTGGGAAAAACAAGCTTACTTGCTAGAAAGTGCAATAGAGTACTTTGTGCTTAAAGCCATCTGAGAAACCCTATGACCATGAGCATCAATTTGTTCTTGACCCTATCAAAGGCTCAGTGGTAAAGAACCCAATTGCCAATGCAGGAGATATGGGTTCAATTCCTGGGTCAATAAGATCCTCTGGAGGAGGAAATGGTAACCCACTCCAGTGTTCTTGCCTGTGAAATCCCATGGACAGAGGAACTTGGTGGGCTACAGTCCTTGGGGTTGCAAAAGTTGGACATGACTTAGCGACTAAACAACAGTCAATAAAATAACTACCAAGTTATTTGCCTACTGTATAGCTCATATGTATATCATGTATATTAGATTAAAAATGATAAGGACAGTCATGTATTTTAATTTCTTGGAAATATAATTTCAAAGCATAATCATAATAAAACAGGGCTTTATAACATCTCTTTGAGGATCTGGTGATATAGACTGTGATTCCTGCTATTGCAGTCTGTAATAGTCAGGACTCCAAATGGCTCTTTTCTAATTCTCATTTCTATGTTTGCATGTGCACATGGTAAGTTGCTTCAGTTGTGTCTGACTCTTTGCAATCCCATGGACTATAGCCTGCCAGGCTCCTCTGTCCATGGGATTCTCCAGGCAAGAATACTGGATTGGGTTGCCATGCCCTCCTCTAGGGGATCTTCCAGACCCAGGGATCAAACCTGCATCTCTTATGTCTCCTGCATTGGCAGGCGGGTTCTTTACCACTGGTGCCACTTTGGAAACCCCAATTTCTATGTGTAGCTATAACCAAATCTGCTAGTAGGACTATATTAGTATCTTCTGAATTGTACCGAATGGGTAAACTATTTTAAAATGCTTCTGGGTTCAATCCCTGGATTGGGAAGATCCCCTGGAGAAGGAAATGGCAACCCACTCCAGTATTCTTGCCTAGAGAATTCCATGGACAGAGGAGCCTGGTGGGCTACAGTCCACGGGGTTGCAAAGAGTCAGACATGACTTAGTGACTAAACAACAACAACTTAGAATGCATAAATCTACACTAGAGTATATTGGTTCAGTTGCAAATAAAAGAATAATTCCTCTCTCAACCATATATGCTGGAAAACTTGCCCTTCTTGACACCTTTTCCTTTCCTTTGCTCTCCTTCTCAATCTTATGACTTTTTTTTTTTTTGGCAGCACCATGCAGTTTTTAGGATCTTAGTTCCCAGACCAGGGATCAAACCTGAGTCGTTGGCAGTGAGAGCATGAGTCCTAACCACTGGACCACCAGGGAATTCCCTCTCCTTTTCAGTCTTATAGATTTCACCTTCTGTGGTAGACCTTGCCAATTACCTCCCAAATCCATTCTTCCTTTTTTTTTTTTTAAATAAGAGAAACTGGACTTTTGTTGGACACATGTTCATTCAGTTTTCCTTGGATGTGTCCATGTGACTAAGTTCTGGCTGATGAGGTAAACGTGGGTGTGTTCTGTCATTTCAGGAAGTCTTCTTGAAAAGGTAGAGATCACACATTTCTTCTCTTCTTCCTCCAGCACACAGTCTGGAACAAGGATGTTATGGCTAGAATTCTAGCATTCATTTTTATACTCCTGGCAAAATGTATACACCTAGGAGTCTTGATTCCTGAAGATTTCATGGTGCTGTCATACTAGTCCTGGCCTGCTTACTTCTGAAGTTCTTGTTTAAGCCACCCTTGTTTTGTGGTGGTATGCACAGAAGAAATAGTTTTCAGGACAAAGATAATGGGTTTGATTTGGGGTATGTGAAATAGAAGCTTTGGCAGGTCACTCAGGGAGAAATGTACAAGAGTCAGGGCTGTGGAGAGATGATAGGACTGAATGAAACCATGTAGCTTTCTTTGCTTCTGTTCTGCTATCTGGTGTAGTTGTTAAAATTCAGAGGAAATAGCATTAGTTCCATAGAGCTACTTTGGAAAATGTTGGCTTATACTACAAGGCCAGTGAGCATGTAACTGGTCTTCCAGTCACTCCCAGTTCTTACCTTTTGAAAGCATTTTATACATTTTTCCCAAGGAACTTCTTTTAAAAAAAAATTAGTTTTTTTTTTTTGGCCACACTGAATGGTGTGTGGAATCTTAGTTTCCTGACCAAGGATTGAACCCATACCCCCTGCATTGGAAGCGTGGAGTCTTAACCCCGGGACCACCAGGGCAGTCCTCCAGGGTAACTTCTTGAAACCATTTTGACCTGTTCCTACTGACTAGAGTTTGATTTTCTTATGGTGACACTCACGGCCCTCCACAATCTGGACTGAATCCACTCTTCCAATTTGTTTTCGTTGTGTCTTTTCATGCAACCCAAGCTTTTGTCAGACTAATGTTGACAGTCTGTCCAAATAGACTCTCTGTCCTATTTATGCTCCACAGTTTTCTTTATTACGCCTTTGTGCACACTCGGGATCATCTGTAGCCCATTTTGGTATGAAGTAGAAAAAGATGTCTCTTCCTCAGACCCTTACTTCCATCTGTCAAAAAATTGTTGTTGTGTACTGATTGGTAGAAAATGACATTTCCCTGTGATCTAGTAGAAAATTTTTGTAATAAATGTACAAATCACTCACCTTTGAAGTAACAAGAAAATTATTAAAATACGAACATTTTCAACTAATAGGGATGTTAACAAGGTGGACAGTGCCCTCTTAGGTGTAGCACTTTTGCAGCACGCAGACTGAAGAACCATGAGGGAGGCCCTACTTGTATTATTCCCTCCACCTGAAATTCTACCCACCACCATCTTTGCATGTCCAAGGGCTATTCAAATGCCACTATCACAAAGCTTTTCCTGATTCTTCAAGGTGAAAATAAATCTCCTCTCATCTTGAAAACTGGAGAAAGCAATGGCACCCCACTCCAGTACTCCTGCCTGGAAAATCCCATGGATGGAGGAGCCTGTTGGGCTGCAGTCCATGGGGTCGCGAAGAGTCGGGCACGACTGAGCAACTTCACTTTCACTTTTCACTTTCATGCATTGGAGAAGGAAATGGCAACCCACTCCAGTGTTCTTGCCTGGAGAATCCCAGGGACGGGGAGCCTGGTGGGCTGCCGTCTATGGGGTCGCACAGAGTCGGACACGACTGAAGTGACCTAGCAGCAGCAGCAGCAGCAGCACCCTGAAAACGCAGTATATTTTATCTGGACCTCTCTTAGGGTATTTATCACTTTCTAATAGTATTCTGTTTATGTTGGTGTCTCCTCACTCTACTAGACTTAATGCTCTTTGGGGACAGGATGCATTTATGATTTACTTTTTAACTTCATAATACTTGGCAGAGTACCTTATACTTAGGGTTACCATATGTCTCAATTTGCTTGGCCAATCCGGTTTATGTCTAGTGCTCCGACATAGCATTAATAGTGATCCCCTTTCATACTCAAAATGTCCCAGTTAGATTGACAAATTGTATAGTCACTCTGCATGCATGCTGAGTAGCTTCAGTCATGTCCAACCCTTTTCCACCCTATGGACTGCAGCCCACTGGGCTCTGTCCCATGGGATTCTCCAAGCTAGAATACTGGAGTGGGTTGCCATTTCCTCCTCCAGGGGATCTTCCCAACTCAGGGATCGAACCCACATGTCCTGCTGACTCCTGTATTGCAGGCAGATTCTTTACTGCTGAACTACCAGGGAAACCCAAAGTCACTCTACATATGTGGTATACATTCAGTAAGTAATTAATGAATGAAGACATGAATAAATGACAGTGATTAAGGAGCCATTCACATAGAGAAGATAAGTGAATATGTGCAATTGGTAAGTTCATCAAAACAGAGAGAATACGAAAGATAAGGGCCAAGGACAGGGCCAATGTGGAATGTTTACATTGAAGGCATAGAGGAAGAGTCAACCAAGGATTCAAAGCAAAAGAAGTTGGGACTTCCCTGGTAGTCCAGTGGCTAAGACTCCACACTCTCAATGCAGGAGAGCTGAGTTTGATCCCCGGTCAAGGCAATAGATCCCATGTGCTGCAAATAACACCATATATATTTAAAAAGGAGTAAAATAGATAGGAGAAAAATCAGGGTCATGTAACAGAAGCCAGAAAGAGAGTTTTAGGAGGGATGAAGTGGTCAGCATTGGTAAAAAGTTGTGGCTAGGTCAAGCAAGGTGAATTTTAATAAAAAGTCAGCCAATCTGCCAGTTATTAGGCCATTGCTGACTTTCAAGACAGCAGTTTCAACAGAGTGTAGTTGAAGTGGGGTGGAAGCTTGGTTGTGAGGAGTTAGTGGTGAGAAAGGAGTCAGTAAGCATTGACTACATTGAGTAGTTTGACTTGTGAAAGGAAGGTGATAGATAGGGTGGTAACTTGGGTCCAAGTCAGAGGAGCCCTGAGTGGGTTTATAGACTGTGGGGAAGGAGCCATTAAAATAGCTGATGGAACAGTTTCTTCCTGGAGTGGAGAGGGAATGAGATCAAGTGTCCAAATAGATGGCATAGCCTAGGCAAGAAAAAAAAAATAATAAAGATGTGGTTTTCTTTGAGACTCGAGCATTGTGGTGCAGGCAAAAGCACCATACATCACGCAGTTTGAAGAAAAGGGGAATGAAGGAGCCTACACGGCCAGTCTTTGTGGTGAAGTGGGAGGTGAGATCATCTTTGAGAGGACGGACAGCTGGGGTAGGACTGGGGACTGGGGAGCAGTGGGAACAGTTTGGATTTTGAACAACTGTTCTAAGAAATTCTCGAGGGAGTCAACAAGAGGCCTGCCAAGCTGCAGTGCAAGCCCAGCTGAGGTTCAACTTCCCAGAGCGAGTGAGATAATTTATTTCCACAGAATCCAGAGAAAATGTATTTCTCAAGCTTATTATCAAAATAGGCTTTTTGTTTCCACCAGGAAGAGAATAAAGGAAAACACGCTGGCAGTTTACAATGTGACAGAGGGTTATGAGCATTTAGTCTTTCCCAAAAGTCTGTTGTTGCTCAGCCATCTGGAAGACTTATAGCACCCCAAGTGAAAGCGAACGCTCCTACAGGTTGTTTGTGGGTGGTTAATAACAGAGACCTAAAGTCAAGCATCTTCTATTTTCAGAGCTACTCCGGGATAAACCTTCAGTTGCTATGCCCAGTTCTGAGCAAAGGCAAACACTGACATTTCTGTGAGATGGAGCATGAAGTTGCAAATAGCCTCTGCAATAAAACCCACTTTAACCAGGCAAAACCTTTAAGCTTACAAGCGGCCTGTTAAATCTACCAAAGACCAAATGTCAGGAGTTGCCCTTTAAAGCCCAAGTAAATGACCACAGTACTGGTGGCTTAAAATGAGAAAAGTTAAACATCTCACATGCCCACAGGTAATCTTTCCAAATGTCGTTTCATCATATATTCATAGTTATTACCGTGTTCTTGAAGGAGGTTAGCATTTGGAGACAACTGTTTGGCCAAAGTGTTAGGCGTTATTTTCTTGAAAACAGAGTTTGCTTCCTTTGTTTCAGTGGGGAATCAGGGTGGCACTGGTCCAACAGCACAGCTGCCCAAGTGCATAAACAAGTGACTCCAATTCTTTTTCATCCACCTTTCTAACCAAAGTGTGCGATCTACGCATATGCACTTGATTAAGGCTACTTTCATGTTTGTGTTGCCAGGCTCTTCCAGAGACACGCATCTGAGAGGTTAGCAGTAAACCAGAATACAGGTCTTAAGACATCTATGCATAAGGCACCATAAGCGATTTCACTTAGATGCCTATAAATTACTCACAGTTTCCCTCTTTTGTTTACTCAGTGAAAGGATTGTTTATTAAGCACCACCTGCATTAAATTATATGAGTATTCATTTCCTTTGGAAATAATTAGCTTGTTGTTTATGCATCATTTTCTTTTCTCACCAATTGTGGTACCATTTCAGGGGCACTATGCGGGGTGGGGGAGGGTAATAGCGTCTCTCCATCTCAAGAGAAGTATGGCTTTCTCACTTCAGCCTGAAAGAGTTCCCTTTACTAGCTCTGCCATGTACTTCTTCTTTTTTTTTTAATTTTAATTGGAGGCTAATTACTTTACAATATTTTTCCCAATTATTTTTATTAGTTGGAGGCTAATTACGTTACAATATTGTGGTGCTTTTTGCCATACATTCACACGAATCAGCCATGGGTGTACATGTGTTCCCCATCCTGAACCCCCCTCCCACCTTCCTCCCCATCCCATCCCTCAGGGTCATCCCAGTGCACCAGCCGAGCACCCTGTCTCATGCATCAAACCTGGACTGGTGATCTATTTCACGTATGATATTATACATGTTTCAATGCTGTTCTCTCAAATCATCCCACCCTTGCCTTATCCCACAGAGTCCAAAAGTCCTGTTCTTTACATCTGTGTCTCTTTTGCTGTCTCACATATAGGGTCATTGTTACCATCTTTCTAAATTCCATATATATGTGTTAAGATATTGTATTGGTGTTTTTCTTTCTGACTTACTTCGCTCTGTATAATAGGCTCCAGTTTCATCCACCTCATTAGAACTGATTCAAATGCATTCTTTTTAATAGCTGAGTAATATTCCATTGTGTATATGTACCACAGCTTTCTTATCCATTCGTCTGTTGATGGACATCTAGGTTGCTTCCATGTCCTGGCTATTGTAAACAGTGCTGCGATGAACACTGGGGTACACGTGTCTCTTTCAATTCTGGTTTCCTCTGTGTGTATGCCCAGCAGTGGTATTGCTGGGTCGTATGGCAGTTCTATTTCCAGTTTTTTAAGGAATCTCCACACTAATGGGACCTAATTAAACTTAAAAGCTTTTGCACAACGAAGGAAACTATAAGCAAGGTGAAAAGATAGCCTTCAGAATGGGAGAAAATAATAGCAAACGAAGCAACTGACAAAGAGTTAATTTCAAAAATATATAAGCAACTCCTGCAGTTCAATTCCAGAAAAACAAGCAACCCAATCAAAAAATGGGCCAAAGAACTAAACAGACATTTCTCCAAAGAAGACATACAGATGCCACATACTTCTAATTGGCAGTTGGATGGGGATGACAGAGCCTGTAGGCAAAGGAATCACCCTTTACTCCTAGAGAGCCCAGACACCTACTTACCTCAATAACAGGAATTATGATTATTATTACCAAGCATTTATTAAATGCCATGACTACCAATGGTGGTGCTAAATGTTCTTTCTGTTATTTCATGTGATTTTCACTACAGCCATGTGGAGTGATTAGAAAGTTTTTTTTAGTGAGAAACTTGATATTCACAGAGGTTAAATGATTTCTATCCCTCATCTAATATTCTCAGTGGTTAATTGGGGGAACACATTTTAAAGTTTTGGTATTCCAAAATCAAAAGTGCCCCTGAAGACATGTCTTTTTTCCTCATGAAAGGTTACTGAGCAAGTGCATACTTCTCTCTATGGTGGACTCTTCCTTTTCCTGCCTGTGGCTAGAACTGTCTTCATTTTGCGCCTTTTTTACATTCACTGACAAATTTGCTTTTCCTTAACTATTACTTGTGCATCTCTGAGTTCTCATAGAAGTGTAAAAGGACAAGTTTACAGTCTAAAACTATTGAGGCAGTTTACACAAATGGCTGCTAAATTCCAGAAGCGCTCTGATTTAACCAGCTAGTAATTATAGACTTAGCTATGCCCTGGGCCTAATCACAGTTGCTGAAACATAACTTCCTACTGCATAAGCCTGATCAAAGATAATTAGAGACGAGCACAGGTGGTAAGTCTGTCGCTTGGGAGAAGAATTAGAGCTAGTTTCCACCATACAGTACCCAGAAAAATTTATATGCTGGCATGCTCCAGGCCAAACTCGCAAGGGCCCCAAGTCTCTTCCTTAGCATCGAGCTGCTGCTGTCTCTGCCTTACTTTTTAATTTTAGTTCTGCTATTATCTATGCAGTGGAGGGCAGTACTCCTCAGTGGGTTAGGGTGAGCCAATAGGCAAAGACTGGAGAGATACCTGACACATTCCCCATCAGCTTGCTCGATTCTCCCCGTGGCTGACTCAGGCCTCCAGCACTCTCCGGGTTGTTTCTGGATCCCTGGCCGTGTTATTGACACAGAGGATGTATTGACGTGATTGCTCCCCATGTGCTCCTGCTGGACTGTATTTACCCATGTAGGTTATTAAGCTTTTAGATCTCTGCATCCATTTGGTAGTTCCAAATCCTAATAGATTTCCCATGGAATATGGACCTGACATGTAGTCTGATCTATGGAAAAACAAAAACAAAAACTTTGCTGGAGGCATGAATTCTAATACCAAATCTGTGAACTCTAGACCTACATGTGATTGGCATACAGAGACCTTAAAGTGATGCAAGACCAAGCATAACAAACCAGTGCCATTTCTAAAATTATACTATTATTTACAAATTGTGGAAAATTAACAAATGTGGGGCCAAGTCATTTAAACAAAGGGCAGCCTTGGAAAAGACTCTGTGGAACCAAAAATTCACAGTTCTGGAGCACACATCTGGTCCTCAACAATTGAAACACAGAGCACAGGTTTCTCTTCCTTCTGATTCCCCATTCATCCACTAGTGATGGTTTCATTTTTTATTTTCCTCTGTTGTAATGTATTAAATGAAAAGAATAACCATATTTTAAACCTATCACGAAATACCGATTTTATGCTGATTTATACTGACATAAAGCCAGACAAAATGCAAAGACTAAAAGGGCCACTTCAAGTCTAATAATCACAATTACCTCGATATGGGAAAGTGTCTGAATTTACATCCTCATAAGTATTGAGACAACACAAATACTGGGGCTAAGTGTATGCATTTTAATTATGATCATCAAAAGGAGCATTAGGAGTCCAATTCAAGTGTTACTTTACACATAGTAGAGAATACAAACGTGCTTGGAAATGAATATGAGAAAAAAAGTGTGCTAAAGTGAAGAATTGCAATTCGATACATGTACATCAATTACATTTATTTTGCAAAAAGCAATGTTCACCTAAAAAAATCTCATTTAGTTCTAGTTGCTTCTATTTCTAGATAATATGGATACTTAATTGCTGAGAAGGTCGATTATTTAAACATTGGATTTAAATAATATTTATGAAAATCCCATTGGTAACAATTTGATTGTGCTTTTTGTGTATTTTATTCCCCAAGTTGCAGCCCTTTTCCTACTTCTTTACATATATTTTAAGTTTTATTGTTGGAATATTAATGCATGTGCAAAAGGAAAAAAAATCAGAGCAGGATTTCAAACAGATATTTACATCTCCATGTTCATTGCGGCATTATTGACAGTAGCCAAGAGGTAGAAACAACCCAATATCCATGGATGGATGAATGGATAAACCATATATGGTAATACATGCAATGGAATATTATTCAGCCTTAAAAAAAGAAGGAAATCCTGTCACATGCTACAACATGGATGAACCCTGAGGACATTATGCCAAGTGAAACAAGCCAGTCATAAAAAAGACAAATACTATATGATTTCACTCATGAGAAAGGAGAAGTAGTCAAACTCATAGATACAGAAGGTAAAATGATAGTTTCCAAGGGCTGAGGGGAAGGGAAAATGGATATGGAGTTTCAGTTTTACAAGATGGAAAGTTCTAGAGATCTGTTGCACAGCAAGATGGATATACTAACACTGCTGAACAATATACTTAAAAGCGGGTAAGATGGCAAATTTTATGTTTTTTTAACCACAATTTAAATTTTTTTTAAAAGTGTAAAAATGAATACTAATACTAGAGTAGAGTGTGCCTGTAATCCAATATGACTGGTGTCCTTATGAGAAAATGGCCATGTGAAGACACAGGCATCAAGAGTCTGTGTGAGGATGGAAGCAAACCAAGGAACACCAGGTTGCCAGGCAACCACCATCGGAAGCTAGGAAGAGGCAAGAAAGGATTCCACTACAGGTTTCAGAACGAACATGGCCCTGCCAGGATCTTGATTTTGGATTTCTAGCTTTTGGAACTGTGAAATAAATCTCTATTGTTTCAAGCTACCCAGTTCATGGTAGTTTGTTACAGAAGTTCTAGGAAATTAATACAAGCAGGGGTGATGTCTTTTTGTTTACTGCTGTATGTTCAGCATCTAACCCAGGGTCTGGAACATAGTAAGTGCTCAGTAAATATATTTGTTGAATTTAAAAAGCACATACAAAAGTAGAATAGCAGTGGTGTGCTCATAAACATTTTAACATCCAACTCTTGGGGGAGGGAGCTGATTTGTGGCATGTGCTGATTTTCATGATGGAAATACTTCCACCATGGCCAATTTCAAGATACCAGTGTGGTGTCAGAATTCTTGAAAATTAAAAAATAGGCTGTCCTGAGTAGGTCTTAGGCAGTTTCAGCACACCACTACTAGTACAATAAGCCCTCATTACTCACTATCTGCTTCAACAATTATCAACTCATGGCCAATCTTGTTTCATTTCTACACTCACCCATTTCTCTACACTTATATAATTTCAAGGCAAATAATATTTTGATGAGTTAAATTTGACTAAAGAAAGTTCATCAGTGACATCTCATTATATGTCTCTAAAAGATAAGGACACTTAAAATCACAAGATCATTATTGTACCTACGGTGTTATAGTTTCTTAATCAAATATCAGGTTATTGTTCATATATCCAGTTGTCTCATAAGTACCCCCTTTCTTGCATTGCTTGTCTCAGGATTTAAAAGAGGACCATACAGTGCGATTATTTCCTAGGTGTCTTCATTGACTTAATTTGTAGGTTTCCTCTTTATTTCTTAATTTATTGTTACTTATTTGTTGAAGAAACTGAATCCTTTGCTCTGAAGAGTTTCCCACTGTGTGATTTTGTTGATTTTCTTTTTATCAGAAAGCACCTAAGGTCTGGTTCTCTCTTTTAGAGTATTAGCCACCCACCACTTAGATAAATACCTAGATATATTAACTCCCTAAGGGTTGCAAAATGATGATGTCCTAACATTCATTCTTCATTTATTAGCTGGAATATTTTTATAGAGAATACAAGTCCCTTCTATCTACTCTTTGGTTATGCTGAGGTTCAGTGTTTATGGGAAAAGCTGGATAAAACACATGAATTCTTCCCTTTGTTCACCATTTTTCAAAATAATGAATTGGTTTACTAGCATCCTTCAACAATGACCAGTTGTTTTTCCTTTAACCTAACCCTTGGATTTAAATATATTTGATGGATTTCAGTCTACTGCAGCTAATATTTTCATTGACTGTAATTATCTCATCTTTGTAGATGGAGACCATTCAATCTGACAAGATCCCAGTAATCTTTTTTTGTCCTTGTTTTTTTTAATTGGAGTGTAGCTGCTTTTCAGTGATCCTAGTAGTCTTAGATAGATGCCTTAATGTCTAGTAGGACAAGTTGTTCCATTCTCAAGCTTCTAGACAGGATGTTAATGTCTTCTATCTTCTATCTTTTTACTTTGCTTATGTGTTTTTTTTTTTTGACATGCAAGTTTTAAAGGTTTCTGTGTCATTAAATTTATCTTCCCTTTTTGCTTTTGGATTTTGAGTCATAGGAGAGATTTCCTCATTCTTGGGTTTTAGAGGAAATCACCAATATTTTCTGTACTGATAAATGTTTGCTTGCTTGCTTCATTTAAATTTCTGATTCAGTTGGAATTTATCTTGTTTATGGCATGAAGAATAGATCCAATTTTATCTTTTTTCCTTATGGCTCTCTAGTTATCCCAATATAATTTATTAGTAAGCCCAGTAGTCATGTACAGATGTGAGAGTTAGACTACAGAGAAGGCTGAGCACCGAAGAACTGATGCTTTCGAATTGTGGTGCTGGAGAAGACTCTTGAGAGTCCCATGGACTGCACGGAGATTAAACTAATCAATCCTAAAGGAAATCAACCCTGAATATTCATTGGAAAGGCTGATGCTGAAGCTGAAGCTCCAGTACTTTGGTCAGCTGATGTGAAGAGCAGACTCATTGGAAAAGATCCTGATGCTGGGAAAGATTGAAGGTAAAACAAGAAGGGGGTGACAAAGGATGAAATGGTTAGATGGCATCACTGACTCAGTGGACATGAAATTGAGTAAATTCTAGGAGATAGTGGAGGACAGAGGAGTCCGGCGTGCTGCATGGACACAAAGAGTGTCCATGAAGTCACAAAGAGTCAGACATAACTTGGCAAGTGAACAACAAAGCCCATGTTTTCCTCTCTGATTTGAAGATTTGCCACTTTTATTTTAAACTAAATTTGCAAATGAAATTGGGTCTCTTTCTGGATTTTATATTCTGTGATTGGTCTATTTTATCATTCTATTTTATTTATAGAGGCTTTATAGTATATTTTATTATCAGGTGAGTCTAGTGGCTCCTCTCAGGAGCTCTTATTTTTCAGGTTTTTTTTTAAATATTCTTACTTGTTTGTTCTTCCTGATTAACTTTGTAATTATTAATTATAGTTTTTTAATAAAGTATGTTTAACCATCTTACAAGCAACCTAACATTTTTTATTTGAAAAAGAAGGTAAAGGTATAACACACTTTCAGCTAAGGGGGTGAGAAAGAATTAATTTTAAATAAATAATTTCAATTTTTACATTGCAATCTCTAATCTATTTAGAATTTTCCCTGGTTTGTGGTGTGAGGAATGAATCCAATTTTATCTTCTGTTTGGAATATTGAAAGGCAAGGTAGGCTGTAGGAAAGAGGCTTCCAACAGTTGCTGGAGATATGAGTCAACAGAATCATTGTGAAATTTCATTCACAGAAAACACAATTAGACCTACTACTGCTATACCATCATTATACCACTGCTATTCATGCTCTGTACTCTACCCTCATTGACAGGAAATACTGCTCAACAGGAAGCCCTATAATCTAGTCACTTCTGGAGGTCAAGCTGAATGTATATTACTAAGGCAGGGCATGTTGACCCAAAGACCCGTTGATAGTACTTTTACTGTGTGGTAATGCATTGGATATGCATATCTCCTGCTTTCTGGAGATACTGATTAATAGTTATCCATTGAATCTTTATTGGACAACTAAGACTACTTATATAGATAAGTGTTAATAAGCAGAATTGTACTAACAGAAAAAGAACAGTTCTGGAGAACAGAGTCCTGGGGCACACACAGTCTTGACTTGGGAGGTTCCAGCTTCTATTAACATTTTGGGCAAAATCACTAGTCTTGCTGTAAAAGCAAAAAATATACATACATGTACACAAGTTGCCCCTTCCAACCAGTGGCATCAAGTGATAAAATGTAAATCATGTTCCTTAATTTTCATCACCCTGGCCCTCACCTTTCTGTTAGATAAAGCATACCATCATCCCCAACTCCATACCAATATTGTGTTTGAGGCCCTCGCCAGAGAACTCCATCTTGAAATGACTCCTAGTCAGCTTGTGTCAAAGAATAGTTGAAGATATTTAAGAGCTAGCCACTAAAATGTTAAGCATACATTCCCTCAGGTTCTCTAAATACAGTTAGGTAAAGTACCTGTGACCTGCTTTTGAGAGGTAGTATTAAGAAATGGTCACATGAAGCAATTCTGTATCTTCCAGAGAATTATTTGTTGAAAATTATTGCAATACTCATTGTCTTTTAACTAGGAACTCTTAAGAAAACTGCCATCTAGAATGTAGTACCAGGCAAAAGCTTGTCTCTATGAAAGTAGTGGAGTTGAGATACTAGGAGCTATACATATTTTTTTTTTTGACTTGATTTGGCTGGTCTTGGTCTCAGGATGCTCAGAAGAAAACTGAATGCTCAATTATGGTAATTATTTCACCTCTGGTTCCTAGTAAATTCTCTTTTCCTATCTCTAGAGTTTTAATATATGTAATTTATATCTTTATTTTCACCACCTGTGGTGCCTAAATCCTTACATTTATTTATTTTACTCTACATTATATCAAATTCTTTAGAAGCAAGTAGGCTATAAATGGGGCTTCCCAGGTGGTGCAGTCGTAAAAATTTCGCCTGCCAATGCAAGAGACTCGAGGGATGTGGGTTCGATCCCTGGGTTGGGAAAATCCCTGAGGAAATGGCAACCCACTCCAGTAATCTTGCCTGGGAAAGCCCATGGACAGAGGAGCCTGGTGGGCTACAGTTCATGGGGTCGAAAAGAGTCAGATATGACTGAGCACACATAGCATGCAAGGCTATAAATAGGAAATAAATAAATGTAAAATAAACAAACCAGACCTCTTCTAGTGTGACATGAAATTTGAAAGAAAGTGAAAGTCCCTCAGTTGTGTCTGACTCTTTGCTACCCTATGGACTATACAGTTCATGGAATTCTCCAGGCCAGAATACTGGAGTGGTTAGCCATTCCCTTCTCCAGGGGATCTTCCCAACCCAGGGATCAAACCCAGGTCTCCGGCATTCTGGGCAGATTCTTTACCACCTGAGCCACCAGCAAACCAATTATCACATGTATTTGGTACTTGACTGGGCTGCTACTCTTAAAATCTTGACTTGGGCCTCTCAATCTGCAGAAGGATATTTTTATGCTTACTCAATTTACAGGCTTCTAAATCTAGAATGGAGCAAAGACTTTTCCTGTTTTTGGTGGGGGGATTGAGTGGGGTGGTAGATTGTTGTTGCATCTTTAAACTTGGGCTCTTTCATGATCAACTTACCTTTGGTTATAGAAAATTTGTATGATGCAAGAAGACTGGGATCATGTCAGAGGGAATTGTTGAGTGTTCATATAAGCAGCTGGCATCATGTATCATTCTAATGCGGCAAAAAGTTAGTATTGCAACTGGTGATTTTAAGCATCAAGAAAAAGATAGGAAAGGTGTGAGGGAGGTGAGAGCAAGGACACTAGCAGTAACAGTTAGCAGGTGGGAACAGATTAAGAGGAGAATTGAAGGCCCTAGGCAGAGTGCATGAGAGAGTGACCCAGGTGTGAGAACTATATGCACTGAAGTAAGCAAGTAAAATAACAAAAGAGCATTAATAAACCCTATTCACATAGAGTACTCCCACCTTTCATATTCCAGCTCCAAACAACCTCCTCCTGAGTTAAGCATCTCCTCCTCTCTTTCCACAGGCATTTAGAAATAATCTCTTCTTTGTCTGACATTGTGTAGTACATCATTCATACTGATTTTATGGCTCTTAGCACTTTTTACTGTGTTTGTGGGTTTGTGTCCTTCCCTCCTTGAGGGCAATTTGTTCATCTTTACTACTTAGATGCCTGGCTATGCTCCTGGGCTGTATATAGAGTTGTTAGCAGTTTGTTGAATAATGAATGTCACGATGAGTAACAGTGCAGACTGAATCCATACTGCCTGTTCAGTGTTGGTTGGTGTCTTAAACATTAATGGACCCGACTGTTGGCCTATAAAAAAAGTTGGACAATTTGAAACCCCAGCTGTCTTATTTAAATTGAACTTCATGGAGCCCCTTTGGTGTAGTTAAAGATCTCTTGATGCTTTGAAAGCGGTGACCCTTGTGTGTTGGTGAGCATCAGGCTTTGGGGAAGGAATATGGCTTTCCAGGCCGATGTCCCATATTTTAACTAACTGGTATGCCAGGGACAGACTGAAATGCCTTTCTCCCCACCTTCATGATGACCTCACTTCAGAAGAGGTGACAACTTTTGTGTTGATTATAACTTTTCTAAAAACTCGGTTGACTAAAAGCCTCCTGTCAGACTTTTCTTACAATGGGACCAGTAACTTGGTCTTCCTGATTGTCACTCTCCACTTTTGCCGTGAACTCTGACTGTCTCTATGTGGCCACTCTGGTGGCCGTGGATGAGCCTAGTCCACATTTCTTTCTCCTTTGGTGGAAGACAATCGTCTTCTTTTTAATCCCCAGTGGTGCTTCACTGGAAAGGTACAGAAGTGGAGGGTTACATAGCTGTAGTCTTGTGAAAGGGGCTTCCTCAAGAGGTGAGTGGTTGTCTCCTCACATGACATTCTTCCCCAGAATCACTGTTTCAAAAACAATAATGTTTTTGTTTTTGTCATAGTATTTCCGGAGATCTTCAAAAACCCCTGTTTCTCATACTGGGCTAGCCATCTGGACCTAAATGAAACTGACTCAGTCATGTGTGTTACTGGCCTCTCCCTCAGCAGAACTTTATGCCCCTAGTCCCTCAAGCGTTCAGGCTGTTTCTTTTGGCTTACCAAGATGTGCTTGCAGGATAGGCTCTTGTGTAAGTTATTTCTTATTTGCATTAAGGTATCAAGTGTCATCATTTTTCAAAATTATTTTCATACTGTCATCTCCATTTGTTTAGTAAAATAGCATCCCACTCCCTGCTTTTATTATCTTTTTCTTCAAATTCACATGTCAAGAAATAATTAGGGGAGAAATTGTGAGGTAGGTGGTAATTCTCTGGGTATCTTTGACATGTTAATTTGGCCATTTCATATTCCATCTAAATGCCCTGTTAAGATCTAGAATAGGAGCCAGATTTCCTGAACCTCAGGATAATTTCCTATATACCTCATAAACTACTGAGTAAAAATGCAAGTTTTAGGGTACTAAAGTTAATATTCTCTTACAGAGCATTGCCTGCCCCCTCCAGAATGTCCTTATAATTCAATTGATCACTGTAAGCTGGACATTCATTCAAGACAAGCAGATGCTGCCATGTCACTGAAGAAGGGATTA
Organism: Cervus canadensis; assembly: GCF_019320065.1. Lineage (NCBI taxonomy): Eukaryota > Metazoa > Chordata > Mammalia > Artiodactyla > Cervidae > Cervus > Cervus canadensis. Next base: position 127,866,340 of record NC_057419.1, on the reverse strand, counting down.
AGCCTCTGCTGACATCTTGATTTTCTTTTTTTTTTTTTTTTAACATTTTTTTTTTTTTTTAAGCTGTAGGGTGTGTGGGCTTCAGTAGTTGTGGCACACCCGCGCATTTGCCCTGCAGCATGTGGGATCTTCCCAGACCAGGGATCGAACCAGAATCCCCTGCATTGTAAGGCGGATTCTTAACCACTGGACCACAGGGGAAGTCCTGACATCTTGATTTTAAGACTTCTGACCTCCAGTAGTATAAGATAATAAATGTGCAGTGTTTTAAGCCACTGTTTGTGATGATTTGTTACAGAAACCAAAGAAAATTAATACAGAGCTCATGCTTTTGACTACTTGGCCTTGGTGTCTTGGTGGTGGTTTAGTCACTTCAGTCCTGTCCAACTCTTTGCGACCCCATGGACTGTGTAGTCCATGGGATTCTTGGATGCCTACAAATGGAGAACCTATGGCATACTGGTCCATCCTAAAGAAAAAAAAAAAAGCCTTTCAGTGGTCCCAAACCTAACCAGTAAGTATATATGTGTAGCTCAGACTTACCAGTGGGAGATACTTAGTTTTGTTTTCACCTTGAATTATGATCAAAAGCTCTTAGTTCATCTTTAGAAAGTAAGAGAGAGAAAGATTCACTTTACCCAAAACTGATCCTTTGAAAATAGTAGTTACTGTGGTATCTGGTCTCCATCCACTAGATGTCAGGAGAGACAATGTCAAGGCTCCTACTGACTGCTTCAACTTTCTACTGGGGTAGCTTCCCTGATGAAACTGAAAAGCAAACAGTTGCAGAAATTATATAGTAATGGACATGTAAAATTCAGACAGGATACAATAATACTCTAAATTGTTTTTTTTGAATATGTACAGCAAATATACTAGTCTGTGTTCTCATGATGCCGAATAAAATATTGCCAGCTCTTTTAAAGAGTTTGTGATAGCCCACAGAGGATTTCCTGGGCATTTCCCACTGGCCTGAGGCTTAACCTGTCCTTTTTGCCCTTTCAAACAGCACTTTACCTAGGAAGTTTCTTAGCAGCTTAGCACAAGGGAATTTTATTTATTGGTTTGTGTAAGGTAGATCATTTCATGCCTCTGAGTGTTCATGTGAGGGAAGGCATTATGTTTTTAGGAACACTTGATTTGCTTTTTCAGAAGATCTAAGCAATTTGTTCTAGATCCTGTCTGCTGTCTGTTCTCAAACTGACCAGCTTGGTTCTGACTGACTACAATTTTCTCTTTAAGTTCCACTTGTTTTGATTTGTCCCTGGGTCAGACGGGGTGGGTATAGTAAGAGGGCACAGAAAGGTTAGATACAAATAAAGATCAGAAATAAGAAAGGTTAAAGGCACTAATGTCAAATGATTTATCAGCAAGGAAACTGGGGTCAAGAGAGCAGAAGCAAAAACACCAAAAAAAAAAAAAAAAAAGTATAGCACTTCTTGCTGACTGTGAGTGTGTGTGTGTGTGTGTGTGTGTGTGTGTGTGTGTGTGTGTGCACGCGCGTGCACATGGGTTGGGTGGATTCCTAGGGTAAAAAACAAGTCACAGATTTGTCCATGGGATACCTGATCACAAATCACCCAAGAACTGCCTGTTGGTTATAGAAACAGCCTGGATCAATAAATTGGACCAGAGCTCCTAAGCAAGTTATGTCTATTCTAAATACAGTGGAAAGCTGACCTTTTTATTAATAAGTCCTGTTATTCCACCTCAGTGTCCCTAGAATCATGTGGTCTTTTCAGACCCTGGTGGCTCAGACAGTAAAGAATCTACCTGCAATGCAGGAACCACAGGAGACCCAGGTTGGATCCCTGGGTTGGGAAGATCCCCTGGCGAAGGAAATGGCAACCCACTCCAGTATTCTTGCCTGAAGAACTCCATGAGCCTGGTGAGCTACAGTCCATGGGGTCATAAAGAGTGGAACACAACTGAGGGACTAGCACTTTCACTTTCTTTCACCATACTTTTTAGGCCTTCTAAAGATATAGTATAGTTTTTTAAGCTTTCTTTCTATTCATGAATCTTGCTGAATATTTCTTGCTTTGTATCTGTAAAACTTTCTGGATTTTCTTTTTTCTTAACTTATGCATGCTCTCAGATCATCTTTGTTTAACTGTCTTGAGTCATCTATGATAGCTTAACATTCTCTTCCTATATTTTTCCTATATTCAGCATCAGTATACTAAAGCTTTACATTCACCCAAAGCTTGTTGAAAGAGGGCTATTTTGAGCTATTATCCCCCTATACCTACACTTTTAGTGCTCTTTTAACTTTTATTCATTGTAAAGTAATTAATTTTTGAATAAGTAATACATGCATATGGTGAAAACTCAAACACTAAAAAGACATAAATAAATATGTTTTGGGGAAAAAAAACCTCAAAAAGTGAGAAGTTTCCCTCCCATCATAACCCCAGCCATTTCATACCCTTCCCCAGAAGCAATAACTACTACCAGTTTCTTGTTTATTCTCCAAAGGTATTCTAAGTATTTATACAATATACACAATAACATACTTTACATACTCTTCTACACGCAACATTTTTCATTTAACATTATTTTAGAGGTAGTTAATATCACTGCATGTAGAAATGCTTGATTCACTGTTTGAATTAACCATAATTTATTGATTAACATCTAGGTGGTTTCCAATCTTCTTATTATAGTATTAGTCATTCAGTTGTGTCCAGCTCTTTTGCGACCCCTTGGACTGTGGCCCGCCAGGCTCCTCTGTCCATGGAATTCTACAGGCAAGAATACTGGGGTGGGTTGTCATTCCCTTCTCTGGGAAGGGAATCTTCCCGACCCAAGGATCAAACCTGGGTCTCCCATGTAGCTGGCAGATTCTTTACCGTTTGAGCCACCAGGGAAGCCCCTTGCTATTATAAACATTGTTCTAATATGTATCTTTGTAGTCTTTCTTTTTTAATTTATTTTTTAACTGAAGGATAATTGCTTTACAGAATTTTGTTGTTTTCTGTCAAAATTCAACATGAATCAGCCATAGGTAAACATATATCCCCTCCCTTTTGAACATCCCTCCCATCTCCCTCCCCATCCCACCCCTCTAGGTTGATACAGAGCCCCTGTTTGAGTTTCCTGAGCCATACAGCAAATTCCCATTGGCTATATTACATATAGTAATGTAATTTTCCATGTTACTCTTTCCATAACATCTCACCCTCTCCTCCCCTCTCCCTGTGTCCAGAAGTCTATTTTCCAAGTCTGTTTCTCCATGTTGCCCTGTAAATAAGTTCTTCAGTATCATTCTTATAGATCTCGTTTATATGTTAGAATACAATATTTATCTTTCTCTTTCTGACTCACTTCACTCTGTATAATAGGTTCTAGGTTCATCCACTTCATCAGAAATGACTCAAATGTGTTACTTTTTATGGCTGAGTAATATTCCATTGTGTATATGTACCACAACTTCTTTATCCTTTCATCTATTGATGGACATCTAGATTGCTTCCATGTTCTAGCTGTTGTAAATAGTGCTGCAATGAACAATGGGATACATGTGTCTTTTTCAGTTTTGGTTTCCTCAGGGTATATGCCTAGGAGTGGGATTGCTGGGTCATATGGTGGTTTTATTCCCAGATTTTTAAGGAATCTCCATACTGTCTTCAATAGTGGCTGTATCAATTTATATTCCCACCAACAGTGCAAGGGGGTTCCCTTTCCTCCACACCCTCTCCAGAATTTATTGTTTGTAGACTTTTTGATGATGGCCATTCTGACCTGTGTGAGGTGATAACTCATTGTAGTTTTGATTTGCATTTCTCTAATAATGAGTGGTGTTGAGCATCTTTTCATGTGTTTGTTAGCCATCTGTATGTCTTTTTTGGAAAAATGTCTGTTTAGGTCTTTTCCAAAAGACTTTTTGTTTGGGTTGTTTGTTTTTCTGGCATTGAGTTGTACAAGCTGCTTGTATATTTTGGAAATTAATCCTTTGTCAGTTGTTTCATTTCCTATTGTTTTCTCCCATTCTGAGAATTGTCTTTTCACCTTGCTTATAGTTTCCTTTGCTGTGTAAAAGCTTTTAAGTTTAATCAGGTCCCACTTGTTTACTTTTGTTTTTATTTCTATTACTCTAGGAGATGGGGCATAGAGGATTTTGCTTTGATTTATGTCATCAAGCATTCTGCCTGTTTTCCTCTAAGAGTTTTACAGTTTCTGGTCTTACATTTAGGTCTTTAATCCAGTTTGAGTTTATCTTTGTGTATGGTGTTAGGAAGTGTTATAATTTCATTCTTTTACATGTAGCTGTCCAGTTTTCCCAGCACCATTTATTGAAGAGGCTGTCTTTCCCCATTGTATATTCTTGCCTCCTTTGTCAAAAATAAGTTGCCCATAGGTGCATGGGTTTATTTCTGGGCTTTCTATCTTGTTCCATTGGTCTATATTTCTGTTTTTGTGCCAGTACCATACTGTCCTGATGACCGTAGCTTTGTAGTATAACCTGAAGTCAGGAAGGTTGATTCCTCCGGCTCCAATCTTCTTTCTCAAGACTGCTTTGGCTATTCAGTGTCTTTTGTGTTTCCATATGAGTTGTGAAACTTTTTGTTCTAGCTCTGTGAAAAATGTCATTGGTAATTTGTTAGGGATCGCATTGAATCTGTAGACTGCATTTGGTAGTATAGTCATTTTTACAATATTGATTCTTCCTACTCAGCAACATGGAATATCTCTCCATCTGTTTATGTCATCTTTGATTTCTGTCATTAGTGTCTTATACTTTTCTGTGTCTGTTGTCTCCTTAGGGAAGTTTATTCCTAGATATTTAATTATTTTTGTTGCAATGGTGAATGGGATTGATTCTGTAATTTCTCTTTCTGATCTGTAATTTCTCTTTCTGATTATTCATTGTTAGTATATAGAAATGCAAGTGATTTCTGTGTATTGATTTTATATCCTGCAACTTTGCTAAATTCACTGATTAGCTCTAGTAATTTTCTGATACTATCTTTAGGGTTTTCTTTGTACAGTATCATGTCATCTGCAAACAGTGAGAGCTTTACTTCTTCTTTTCCAATCTGGATTCCTTTTATTTCTTTTTCTTCTCTGATTGCTGTAGCTAGGACTTCCAAAACTATGTTGAATAGTAATGGTGAAAGTGGACACCCTTGTCTTGTTCCTGATCTTAGGGGGAATGCTTTCAGTTTTTCACCATTGAGAGTAATGTTTGCTGTGGGTTTATCATATATGGCCTTTACTGTGTTGAGGTAGGTTCCTTCTATGCCCATTTTTTGAAGAGTTTTAATCATAAATGGGTGCTGAATTTTGTCAAAGGCTTTTTCTGCATCTATTGAGTTATCATATGATTTTTTTCTTTTAATTTGTTAATACAGTGTATCACATTGATTGATTTGCATAAACTGAAGAATACTTGCATTCTTGGAATAAACCCAACTTGATCATGGTGTATGAGCTTTTTGATGTGTTGCTGAATTCTGTTTCCTAAAATTTTGTTGAAGAGTTTTGCATCTATGTTCATCAGTGATACCTTTGCCTTCTCCCAGAGTCCAAAAGTCTGTTCTTTAAAATATGCTTACTCTTGAAATATGAGTACTTTTGTTCTCTGTCTGAGTCTGTCCCATCTACATCTATTTGAGGCTTAGATTAAAAGCTCTGGAGTAATAGAAATTTTTGTGCAATTTTTGTACAAATGGAAGTCTCATTTTTTGATGGGCATCTAGAAAATGCTCATTGATAATATCATGCTTTTCCTTTCATTATTTTAATTCTTGATTAGAAGTTAGGTGAAAGCATATTTAATATGGGACCAACTTCTATTTTCCATATAATGCTCCAAAATGAATTACAGAGCTATATGTCAGGTAACTATTCAATGATATTTTGATACTGAATCACACCAAATCTTTATTTTCTGTGAACAATTTACTGTTAAGTATGTATCACTTAATGGGGTAATCATCTAATAATTACTTTAACCAATAGTACAAAAGGAATAGAGTAGGGAAAGATTTGATTTCTGGTGAGTAATAAAAGTCTTTGTGGAACAACTGCTACTTATAGGGCTGGATGGAATTTGACAGAGATAGAGGCGGGAAGGGCAAGACATTTCTGTCAAAGGAGATAAAATGTGCTAAAATCTAGAAGTGGTAAGGTACCAGGTATGTTCATTGAATTGTCAGTCCAGTTTGGTTGGGGTGTGGGTTACATGAATAAAAATAGCAGGCAATTAGGTTTAAAAATTAACCTCGCAAATGCAAAGCTTAATGAAGGTTTTGAAAGACAGACTGAGGAGTTGCTACTTCTCTAGGCATTAGGATGATAAAAGGTTTTGACATTATGAAAAATGTTAAACATATACAGTAAATAGAACTATTGCTGATTCCTTATGTAGCCATCAGCCTACTGTAGCAGTTGTGATCTTATAACTACTCTTGTTTCATCTACATGTCCCATTTTCACCATATAATTTTGAAGGAACTCCCAGATGTCCTATCCTTTCATATACAAATATTTCAGTATATGTCTCTAAAATATAAGGATTTTTTTTACAAAAACATAATCATGATGTCAAGATACAACCACACCTAAGAGAACTGATGATACATATTTCCTTAGAATGATTGAAGAAAGGCACGCCATCACCAGTGCAGTGCTCAACCCAGAAAAAAATCATGGTTGCTCCCCCAAGTATAAAATATTGTGTTATTTAATTGAATGAACTCGATGTTGTGTAGAGAGTTACCTAAATGCAGATAACAGAAATGAACCATTTTTTATGAGTGGTGAATGCGATAAGTCACTTCACTGACAGAGTCATTTAAAGATTTTTTTTAAAAGCATGCAATTACATCAGAAGCAGAGCTTGGAAATGATGCTTCTCAGAAGGGAAAATGGCATCGTCAATTTTCATTAAAATCAAACTGACAAAATAATTTTCTCAACCTTTTAAAGTCTTTCATAGAAATAACAGAGTTTTATTTCTTTCAGTCTTTGGTACCTTTGCCTGGAACTGCCCAAGAAAGAGAGTGATTTTTTTTAAAAGACTAAGGTTAAAGAGAACGTAATTAAAAGAAAAGAAAAAATTAAATAGCTCAGTGTCCCAATAAATTGTGTCCTCCTAAGGAAACTACATTATATTAGAATAGATTATTATCTGGGGGTTCATTGGGAAAGTGCTGCTATCATGGTGGAAATGCAATTACATTGTGTTGGATGTTGATGAAGAGAAGGCCATTGAAGCCCAAAAGCCTCCTTATTCCCCTGTGTGCCTTTATCCCTGTGACATTAGCCACCTGGAGCCCTGTTTGTTCAGTTGCCCATCTGATAGAATATCCAATCTCCTCATTTCCTGTGCGGTGGAAAATTATTTTATTCGGCAAGTGATTGAACCCTTCTTTGGAATGGAAATCACTGATGTGTTTGAGACAATGTATTTGGCGCAAAGCACAGATGAGTTCTTATATTCCTTTTTCTAGCAGACCTTGCCCAAAGCCTGCTGTTTTTTTTTTTTAAGACAATAGAAGTTCTAAATGGGTTAGGTAGAGCAGAGATTGCTTTAGAATGTAAATGGTTTCTTTATTTAACTTTATTTTCTGAAGACTTACTCTTCTCTAATGGGAGAAAGATGGGAGAGAGGGGAAAAAAAGCATCTCTTAGAACAGCTCAGTTTTAAGTGTGATTCAGCCCTTCTGTGAGGTCACAAAGCCATTCAAATCTAAAGGGACGGTTGCACATTATAGCGCAATGCTGATGCTTGTGCTGAATGACTGCATTCAAGATGGTTAAAAATGGGATATGTGCACTTTAAGAAAATTTGCCCTTTCTTTGAAATATAGTAGTCCCAATGAGAAATAGAGACTTCTGAGTGTAGGAGGCTGAACTCAGCATATATTTTATCTTTCCTCATTTTCTTGTTCTAACAGGCCTTGCTTTTGCTCTTTGTGTTGAATGGATTATGGCTTGTTCTCTATTATTCTGTCGCTAACTTTAAATTTATGTAAACTCAGTTCCTTTAGATGATAAGGCTCACTCATCCTTCTGCCTAGCATGGAGATGAGCAAAATTTGACCAGATCAGACTAGATAGATGTCAACTCTGGTCACAGCCCCTTTATCTATAGTTTGGACTTCCAGCAATCTTAACTGGGCCTCTGGAAGATGGCCAGACCTGGAAAGAAATAAAGAAGGCCTTTGAGAGTTGGAAAGAACTATCACAGAGGCCGTGGACTTTACCCTGTAGGAGAAGCACCAGGAGAGGCAGGCAGATCCTTCTTTAATCAGTAACCTTATTTGGTACACAGTTCTAATAGACTTCAACACCTGGCCTGCTGGCCCACAGCAAATTAGATGAGAGGCTATTAGCAGCAGGTCCATTGAAAGCCAGAAGAAATAATAGCCAAAGCTTGGAATGCAAGGGGGGAGTAGAATTTTAAAAGACATATACAAAAACCCCAAAAAGCTCAGCAGTCTGAGGCCATTGAATGAAAAGGAAAACAGCTGTGTGGGCCACCAAAGCCCCAAGCACATCTTCTCCTTTAAGACTAGGAACTGTCTTTCCTCTCTGTCTATATGTATTCCCAGCACTTAAGTCCATTAAGTTGTATAAGATAGATTCTATTCACTCTATTCTGATTAAAAAGACAGGAAAAAAAATTTCATCCTTAAAAAATGTAATTAAAAGACACGTGAGTAAATCCCTGACCACAGGATTACTGGATCTTATGGTCTGTTTATATTTAACTTTATTAGAAACTGCTAAACTTTTCCGAAGTGACTGTACCATTTTGCATTGCCATCAGCAATGTTTCAGTTTCCATTGCTCTGCAACCTCATCAGCATTTGGTATTATTATTAGGCTTTAGGCATTTTAATACTCTAATAGATACATAGTGGCATATTATTTTGGTTTTAATTTCTATTTATCTAACCACTTATGATACGGAGTATCTTTTCATGTGCTTATTTGCTATCGGTATATCTCCTTTGGTGAAGTATTTGTTCAAATATTTTGCCTTTTTAAGAATTGGGTTACTTTTTTCTCATTATTGAATTTTCAGAGTTCTTTATACATTCTGGGTACAAACCTTTTATCAGATCAGTATTTACTCAAGTGAAGTGAAACTTTATATTCACATAAAAACCTGTATATAAATGTTTCTAGTGGCTTTATTCATAATTGCTGAAAACTGGAAACAATCCAAATATCTTGCAACTGGTGAATAGTTTAAAAAATTGTAGTACATCTGTAAAATGGACTACTACTCAGCAATAAAAATGAGCAAACTCCTGATTCACACAACAATATGGATGAAACTCCAGTGCCTTATGTGAAGTAAAAGAAGTCGGGTTCAAATTGCTATATATTGTCTGATTCCACTTATGTGACAGTCTAGAAAAGACCAAAATATAAGGGCAGAAAACAGATCAGTGGTTACCAGGAGCTGTGGGATGGGAACAGGGGTTGACTACAAAAGGGCGAGCAGGGAAGGACATTTGAAAGGTGACAGAACTATTTTTTATTAACATATTGATTTTGTTGGTGCTTTGTCAACACTCATAGATCTAACATGACAGAATGTGAATTTTATTCTGTATAAATCATGCCTCAGATTTTAAAAAGGACAAAAGGAAGAGTTGAAGGTATCAAAAGGAAGTAAGCTTTAAAGTCACTTGTTTGACTAAGTATGAATAGAATGCTAGATTTCTAATTTGTATTCTCTCAAGACTTTGATATAGTTCCATTTATTCTGGCATTTAGTATTACTGCTAAAAGTCTAGAAAGCTTATTATCTTAGTGATTTTTTTTTTAAAGTTTTTTTGAATGAGGCTTGAAACTTCTACTTCAATTCTGAGAATGTGAAGAAATACAGTGTCACTTAAAAAAACCCAGGAAATTAACATGTGATAGAGTATTATTAACTAAAGTACAGATTTTGTTCAAATTTCACAAAATTTTGTGCTAGTTTCCATTATTTGTTTTCATACCCTATTCAAGATTCCATATTGCATTTAGTTGTATTGGACAGTTTTAGCTGCTGTAACAAATTCTAATAAACTCTCTTTTCATTTTTATTCTGTTACAAATATTTTCTAATTTTCCTTGTTATGGCTTCTTAGGTATACCAATCATTTAAAAGTGGACATTTAATTTCCAAATACATGGGTTTTTAAAAGTATCTTTGATATTAATTTCTCATTTTGATTTTAATTTCTCATTTAAATGCTTTCTTGTCTGTAACCACCTTCTGTGTTTTTTCAGTCTTTTAACTTTATTGAGGCTTTCAATGGTTAAGTCAAAGATCTCTCTTGGTAAATGTCACATTGCACTTGAAAATATTTATTCTCAAATATCTTTTGATACTGATTTCTAACATCATTCCACAGTGATAAGAGAACAGACTCTGTATGATTTCAATACCTTTAGACCATGAAATTTTTGCAGCTTATTTTATGTCCCTGGATATGTTCCTGGTTTATAGTTTATGGGAACTTGAATAGAATTTGTATCCTGCTGTTGTGTGAAAATTATATAAAACTTGATTATGTTAAATTGGTTCATAGTGCTTTTCAGGTCTACTATATCCTTCTACTTTTCTGTTGATTCATTCTATTAATTTTTGAAAGTTTAATCTGATTAAAATTTAATATTGAAAATCCAACTAAAAATCTTAATTGATCTGTTTAAAGAAATAAGTATAATATATAGTGGAACCATATGTAACTTTACTCTGTATTTTCCAAGTCTTCTGTAAATGTGTTATCATACTTTCACAATTTAAAAAATAAAAAAGAAAGAAAAACTTGTGAAAGATACACTATGGCTACTTTTCAAGGGGCATTCAGTAATCTAGAGTATTAAACTAGTCATTAGAATTCTGTAAAAAGTTTAATCCTGTTTTGAGGGGAACAAAAAATGTTAATTACTTGATTTGAACTTGCAGGGAATTGTAAATGCAGCAGCATCAGGCCTTTGTTTAGCAGTGAGTTATTCATGTGATAGAGACACAGTTATGGTGGAAGAAGGGAGGAGAGAAAACTAGTCATCAAAAATAATCATAGGCTTCTCTGATTTTTCCTTAGTTCATGTGTGTACAAACACAGACATGAATTACACTCTATTTTCCCCTTTTCTTTCTTATCCTCCTCTTCTTCCTAGACCCATCAGTCCATCCTTCACTTTGGAGCCACATCTCTGTGAACCAATAGCTCAGTCTCACAGTTTTACTTATTTCCTATGAATATTCCTACCTGTGTGAATTTGCTCATATTGGTCCCTTTGCCTAATATACCCTACCCCGGTGACTCCCCTAATCTCTGATAGGCAAAAAATATCTTTCAAGATCCAACTCAAAACCTGCTTCCTGCGTGATCAATCACCCCATTTATAAGTGAATTTTCCCTCTGTGTACTTAGTAGAGTTGCAGAGAATGCTTATTGCTTTGACTCCAAAGGCAGGAAGTAAAATAAAAGAACAAATATGTGCACATTACAGATGCTGGAGAAATGTTGAACGATGAATGTGGATCATTTGTTTGAAGCAGTAGAGTGTAGTGGTTAATAGCATGGAGGTGCCACTTTGCTTAAGTTTGAATATAAATACTACCAGCTCTGTGGTATACTGCAAGAATACACAGAAGAACTGTACAAAAAAGATCTTCACAACCCAGTTAATCATGATGGTGTGATCACTCACCTAGAACCAGACATCCTGGAATGTGAAGTCAGGTGGGCCTTAGAAAGCATCACTACAAACAAAACTAGTGGATGTGATGGAATTCCAGTTGAGCTATTTCAAATCCTGAAAGATGATGCTGTGAAAGTGCTGCACTCAATATGCCAGCAAATTTGGAAAACTCAGCAGTGACCACAAGACTGGAAAAGTCAGTTTTCATTCCTATCCCTAAGAATGGAAATGCCAAAGAATGCTCAAACTACCACACAATTTCACTCATCTCACACACTAGTAAAGTAATGCTCAAAATTCTCCAAGCCAGGCTTCAGCAACACATGAACCGTGAACTTCCAGATGTTGAAGCTGGTTTTAGGAGAGGCAGAGGAACCAGAGATCAAATTGCCAACATCTGCTGGATCATCGAAAAAGCAAGAGAGTTCCAGAAAAACATCTGTTTCTGCTTTATTGACTATGCCAAAGCCTTTGACTGTGTGGATCACAGTAAACTGTGGAAAATTCTGAAAGAGATGGGATTACCAGACCACCTGACCCACCTCTTGAGAAATCTGTATGCAGCTCAGGAAGCAACAGTTAGAACTGGACATAGAACAGACTGGTTCCAAATAGGAAAAGGAGTACGTCAAGGCTGTATATTGTCACCCTGCTTATTTAACTTATATTCAGAGTACATCATGAGAAACGTTGGGCTGGATGAAGCACAAGCTGGAATCAAGATTGCTGGGAGAAGTATCAATAACCTCAGATAGGCAGATGACACCACCCTTATGGCAGAAAGTGAAGAGGAACTAAAAAGCCTCTTGATGAAAGTGAAAGAGGAGAGTGAAAAAGTTGGCTTAAAACTCAACATTCAGAAAACTAAGATCATGGCATCCAGTCCCATCACTTCATGAGAAATAGATGGGGAAACAGTGGCTGACTTAATTCTGAGGGGCTCCAAAATCACTGCAGATGGTGATTGCAGCCATGATGCTTGCTCCTTGGAAGGAAAGTTATGACCAACCTAGACAGCACATTAAAAAGCAGAGACATTACTTTGCCAACAAAGGTCTGTCTAGTGAAGGCTACTGTTTTTCCAGTAATCATGTATGGATGTGAGAGTTGGACTACAAAGAAAGCTGAGTGCCGAAGAATTGATGCTTTTGAACTGTGGTGTTGGAGAAGACTCTTGAGAGTCCCTTGGACTGCAAGGAGATCCAACCAGTCCATCCTAAAGGAGATCAGCCTTGGGTGTTCATTGGAAGGACTGATGTTGAAGCTGGACCTCCAATACTTTGGCCACCTGATGCAAAGAGCTGACTCATTTGAAAAGACCCTGATGTTGGGAAAGATTGAGGGCAGGAGGAGAAGGGGACAGAGGATGAGATGGTTGGATTGCATCATCGACTCAATGGACATGAGTTTGGGTTGGCTCCTGGAGTTGGTGATGGACAGGGAGGCCTGGTGTGCTACGTTTCAGGGGTTGCAAATAGTCGGACACGACTGAGCGACTGAACTGAACTGAACTGAACTGAACTACCAGCTCTGTGGTATACTGGCTATATTGGGCAAATTAACCTCGAAGTCTCAATTTTCTTATCCATAAACTGGCATTAATAATAGCACCTACCTGGAGTTGTGAATTAATCCAGGTGGCTCAGTGGGTAAAAAATCTGCCTGTAATGCAGGAGACTCTGGATCAGTCCCTGAGTCGGGAAGATTCCCTGGAGGAGGGCGTGGCATCCCACTCCAGTGTTCTTGCTGGAGAATCCCATGGACAGAGGAGCCAGGCGGGCTACAGTCCATGGGGAGCTGGACACGACTGAAACAACTGAGCACACAGGCACTGTGTTACGTAGCTGGCATATCGGTAGCCCCGTGTAAATGTCGGTTTTATTATTTTGAAGGCAACCTTAGTACTTACAACTAATTCTAATCAGGCCAAATTGTCAATTCAAAGGATGTGTTGGTTTTCAAAGGGATATTGCCATTAGGAGATGTAGAACTATAAGATGGCATTTATATTCATCCCATCCAGGTGTGTCAGAAGGATCATCACCACTGGTTCCATTATGGATTCTGACCTACTCGCTCAGTCATGTCCGAGTTTTTGTGACCCCATGGACTGTAGCCGGCCAGGCTCCTCTGTCCATGGGGATTCTCCATGCAAGAATACTGGAGAGGGTTGCCATTTCCTTCTCCAGGGGATCTTCCTGACCCGGGGAATGAACCCGGGTCTCCAGCATTGCAGGCAGATTCTTTACCATCTGAGCCATTAGGGAAGCCCAAGGATTCTAACCTAACTTGATGACAATATATCATTGCAGCCCTTCATAATAGGACTTTAAAGGGGGTTGCACTGGTGGAGGCAGGGGCAGGGGTAAGTCAGCTGCTATACCGATCTCTCTGAAGGGAGCCCTTAGAGCTGAACTGTTAAACTTGCAGCCATTTGATATTCTAGGCAGCTGCCTGACACTGAACTTTGGTGCCCCACAGTGTAATTAACAGGCATACACACAGCTGTCTTGTCAGACAATTGGCCAGACTTGGCAGTGCCCGCTGCAGTGGCGGGGTGGTGGCAGGGAGCACCCAAGATATGTTCACCACCTTGGGCATGGAGTTTTCCCATCAGCTCCATAAATCACACTGCAGCTGCACCCTGAGCACTTCTCAAGGCAGTGTGCCTGCTAATTTCTTAGAGTGGACCACCTACATTCCTCAGTTCATAATGGGTTTCCATTCTCTAGCTTATCCAACAACAATCCCACTAGCTTGAACGCCTCCTCGATGCTATCAGTGTCAGCTGTGACTGGCTCATTAGCTTTTTTTGTTTTTAATTCCCCTCTAAACCACACAAAGACAAGACTTTTCATCCCTGTTACCACAGGCCAGATAAATCTTGCTCAGGGAAGGAAGTGTAAGAGGAAGGGTGATGTCAGGAAAAAAGCACGGGACTTGGAATCAGGAGACCTCCCTTTCTGTTTTAGCTCATTAGTTATGTGACCTTGAGAAAGTTGTTTGTTCTCTCTGGAACTTTGTACCTTAATGTGTACAATTAAGAAAGTTAAGGTTAGAGAGGGCTTTCTGGGATATTTGTGGCTTTGGGTTTCCACTACCCTTAAACCATTTCAGCAACTCTGGATCTTAGATGCAATGAAACCCTGTATAAGAATCTCAGAACTGTCCCTACCCTGAAACTGCTCGTTGCTAAATAACCAACTCTTTTGCAAACTAGGATTCATGTCTATGAAACTTCCAGTCTACTTTGCTTTCTAGCCTTTCTTAAGGGTGCTGCATAATCCTAACATGGGGCTGTATTCAGAATGCTCCAGCAGCTTTTGCTGAAACGTTCAAGAATGACAAGATCAATTCTAAGCCCAGTTTTGCTACTCCGTTTAGGGTATACTCCTACCCTGGTCTTGCTCATCTATGTTATGGTTTTGACGTTTTATCTGTGTCAGCCATCCGGCTTCTAGTTTGAGAAACACTCTATTGATTTTAGCTAGGCTCATTTAGCTCATTTCCCTTGTGGGGAAATGTTGTCTCACACTAGGGGCCTCCCCTATAGCCAGAGGAACTGGCCCCTCCCTGACAGCCTCACTCAGTGACCTCTGCACATCCTTACCCAATTGAAATCAGGTTGGGAGTGCCTGAAAAGGAGATCAACAGCCTTAGGGTGTGTGTGGTCAGAAGGCTGAGACTCAGTAGACTCTAGTACTGCTGATTTTGCCTTGGGGGGTGAGAGATGTTTGTGGGTAAGAGCCAATTATGTGCATCTCTCCCCAGCTGCATTCAGTCATACCTTAATTGATACCTGTATGTTGGCAAGGGTGGAAGTATTTTCATTATGGAAATCGGCAAACTTTACAAATCAGGGATGTTATTTTTTTCAATCTTTTTTCTTTCTTTTGTTCAGATTAGATAATTTCTGTTGATCTGTCTTTTAAGATCATTGGCTCTTTCCTCTGTCATCTCCAATCTGCTATTGCTCCCTTGGAGTGAGTTTCTAATTTTGGTTATTGTGTTTTTCAATTCTAAACTTTACATTTTCTTCTTTGTCTTTCTTTTTTTTTTTTTTTTGAGACTTTCCCTTTTTCCAGTTGTCTCAAAAATATTCATGGCTGCTTCCAAGACCATTTTTATAATAGCTGTTTCAAAGTTACTATCAGATAATTACATCTGTGTTATTTTGACGCTGGCATCTGTTGATTGTTTATTCTTTGTGAATTGAAATTTCCCTGGTTCTTTGTATGCCTAGGATTTTTGGATTGCATACTGGACATTTTGACTATTATAAAATGCTATGACAGATGTTAATATTTTAGCAATCAGCCTGGTTAGGTTTGGGATACAATTTCCAATCCACCTCTGTAGGCTAGTAGTTCCAATTTCAGTTCGATTTTCAGAGCCTTTGTATTGCTAATTTGGATCTGTCCCAATTGTGTACCACCCAGTGGTCAGTGTAGGACCTCAACAATAATTTCTCTTGTGGTTCAGTTCTCAGAGTTTTTGGCATGGTCATTGAGTTAAAGGTGATTAGGATCAGATCCACATATGCTCCCCTAGTGGGTGAGCCCAGGAGCTTCTAAAACAATCTCATGGGGTCACATTCCTGGGGTCTGCCCTCTATGTAATCTCCTCAATACTTTCTGGCTTCCAGGACTCCATTTTTGGTCTTCAAGACAGGAATTAGGGACTTCAGTTCTCCCTCTGCTATGCACATCTATACTTATGTCCACTTCCCAGGCCAAGCTGTAGAAACAGAGAAGAGCACAGCAACAAAAGAGGAATGGGAGTTTGCCCAAGAGGGTCAAGCTGTACTGATCAAAAGCTATTTTGGCTCATGCAGGTTGCTCTGCCACCACTGCCCCTGGGTTGCTTGGGGTCTGGGCCATGAGATAGTCGAGAGAGATATAAGAAAACTACTTTGATCATCAGGAGTTTCTTTCCCTGGTCTTAAAGTCAGGATTAGAGTTTCTCCTACAACTTTCTATGTTTGTACTGATGCCTACTTTTGGGTTTTAGGCTATGTTGTGTTCAGCGTGGGGGATACCACAGGGGGACAATGGTAGGTAAATTTGCCATCAGTGGGGTGATACTTCAGATTTTGGTTTCCCTCCTCAATCTGCCTGCTACTATTCACTTTTCCTGGCCCTCCCAGGTGGCTCAGTGGTCAAGAATCCATCTGCCAATGCAGGAGACACAAGAGATGTGGGTTCAGTCCCTGGGTCAGGAAGATGCCCTGGAGGAGGAAATGGCACCCACTCCAGTATTCTTGCCTGAAAAATTCCATGGATAGAGAAGCCTGGAGAGCTACAGTCCATAGGGACGCAAAGAGTTGGACCTGACTGAGCACACATGCACACATTTACTTTTCAGCATCTTCAAATAGCTGCTTCATGAATCTGTCCAGGTTTTATAGCTGCATTAAGTGGGAGAGACAGGCTGGATTGCACTTACTCTTGCCTGCCTGGGGCTGAGGGCCCTTTGTTTTTTCCCTGAGATCCAGTGGTTAAACATTAGTCAGCACACTACCGGCTGATTGTACAAAATGTGACTCTAAGTAAGGTCACCCTTTATGCAATCTCTCACCTTTCAGACAGGCCTACCATTTTCTCTCTGTGTGACTCTGAACAATTAAGTTACTCTGCCACTCTAGGCTTCAATATTCTCATTGTAACTTGAGGATAATAATAGTATATGCCTCATTGGTTTGTCATGAAATAATGCAGTACCTGACATATAGTACATGCTCAATATTCTCATTTGTAACTTGAGGATAATAATAGTATATGCCTCATTGGTTTGTCATGAGATAATGTAGCACCTGGCATATAATACATGCTCAATAAATGGAAGTGCTACTATTAAGAAATTAAGAAAGAACTTGTGTTTCCATCTCTTTCAGAAGAAGAGAGGTATGTATTTGGCCAGAAACAAAACCTAGACATGGAGAGGCCTTCTAGCATAAAGGTTTAGAGCTTGGACTTTGGAGCCAGCAGGCAAGTCTCCGACTAAGCTATTTACGAGCTATGTGACATTGAGCAAGTCGTTTCACCTTTCTTTGCCATCAGTAAAATGAGTACAATGATAGTGCATACTTTACAGAGTTATTGGAAGGATTAAAGGAGATAATACATGAAAAATGCTCATTAAATATTGCCCTTATTAATATTGTATCAACTAAATTTAGTGTCTACTGTGATCTAGGCCCGGTAGGGCTATTTAATGGGTAGCTTATAGATGAAATGCCTATAGACAATTTTATAAAGGTGTATGTGTGTGTGTATGCACATGCACAACACATATTGTGTACGTATAAACACAAATGAATTTCATGTCATATATTGTATTATATGTCATATACTGTATTATACTGTATTATATGTACTGTATTATATGTGTGAAAAGTGAAAGTGAAAGTGAAGTCGTTCAGTCGTGTCCGACTCTTTGTGACCCCATGGACTGTAGCCTACCAGGATCCTCAGTCCATGGGATTTTCCAGGCAAGAATACTGGAGTGGGCTGCCATTTCCTTCTCCAGGGGATCTTCCCGACCCAGGGATCAAACCCGGGTCTCCAGCATTGTAGGCAGATGCTTTACCGGCTGAGCTACCAGGTATACACATATAATATATATATATGTATATATATATATATACACACACACACACACACAGAGTCATCTCTACAAACACACATACAATCATCTACATATTTATAAAATATCCATGAAATGGCCCTGTAGGGCCTAGTTCACAGTAGACACTACATTCTCTCTCTCTCTCTCACACACACACACACGCATGTTATGGTGGCATTTTAGAACTTGCTGTCAGCCCTTCTTTCTCTTCCTAAGACACTTCCCAGTCACCTGGTCTCTGCAGGACCCTATTCTCTGTGTCCCCAGCATCTGCCACCTTTGGGGGGATAGCGTGGTACAGTAGATAGAATTCTGCACTGGCAGTCCAGAAGAAACTGATGCCCAGTCCTGGATCTGACCTTCACTGCCTTGGAGTCATAGGGCAAGTCATATCACTGTTCGGAGTGTCATTTTCTGTCATCTGAATACAGGCTGGCTCGGGATGGCAGCCTCAGAGCTCAGCTAAGGCCACACGTGGAGCAGATGGAAACCAGCAAGAGCACATGATGCCCCGGGGGCCCCGCTGGGGAAAGCAAAGAATTTAAGGAGCTGGTCTCCAGCCAATCTCCTTTGCTCTTCCTCCCTCAGGCTGATAAAAGCTCTGGAAAGATGCATTCTCTATGAAACATGGAGACTTGAGCCAGATCATTTTGGAGTACTTTTAGTTCCCAAATTGGGGGATTATCATGGGAGAGACTAGGTTTTAAAGCAGGTAGAGGAATATTGCTGAAACCGCTGCTGTCATGCTTGGGGGGTCCCAAGCAGGAAGAGAGAAAAATCTAGTCATTTAACATTGTGGTTTTTGTTTCCTCATTTCTGAAAGGGGGATAATAATATCTCCTCTGCTAAGTGCTCAGGGCAGCTGTGAAGGGCAAAGGCAACGATGCTGTGGCTGTGGTCCTGGGAGCACTCTCAAGCAGAAATTAGCTGCATTCAGGCCCCATGTGGGAAAATGTGTTCCTTCCCTGGCCTTCCCTCGCTGGGCACCAAAATCTAACTGCATCTGCCAGGTGGCATCCACGCAGTCCAGTCAACAGTCCTTGAAGACCCCAGAAAGGCTTTACCAAAAGAACTCAATGTAGGTAAGGATTACTTAGAATTTAGTGTAATTTAAACTGAGGTATAAAATTTCTATATCAAACTATAGGGAATCTGCCTGCAATGCAGGACTACAGGAGACACATGTTCGATCCCTGGGTCAGGAAGATCCCCTGGAGAAGGGCATGGCAACACACTCCAGTGTTCTTGCCTGGAGAATCCCACGGACAGAGGAGCCTGGTGGGCTACAGTCCATGGGGTTGCAAAGAGTCGGACACAACTGAAGCGACTTAGCATGCAGTGTTAATTTCCAGTTTCCTCTTCACTAAGGAATTGGGGGAAGCGTTTAGCTCAGTGTAGTTTCGAAACTGTTGAGGTTCTGGGTTTCTATGCTATTCTCCTCGTCTAAGTCCTCCAGATCCTTTTCTTTGTGTCTTATGCTATTTTGTCTCCTGCTGAGCTGCTCTGGGAAGAGTGCTTCCTTTGTATCAGGACCTTCATGAATCGAC
This sequence comes from Cervus canadensis, assembly GCF_019320065.1. Classification (NCBI taxonomy): domain Eukaryota; kingdom Metazoa; phylum Chordata; class Mammalia; order Artiodactyla; family Cervidae; genus Cervus; species Cervus canadensis. The sequence continues at coordinate 127,846,502 of NC_057419.1, read as the reverse complement.
GCAGGAAATTCACAATCACTTGGCAAATATTTATAAAGTGTTGACTCTACGTCATGTAATGCACTAAATTGGAGAGTGGGGACACAGAGTTTTAAAAATAAGTTCCTATCCTTTAGAAACTCAGAGTTTGGAGCAGAGGAGCCAAACTATTCAAGAAGTAAGATAAGCACTCGGATAGTTTCATAGAGGAGGCCAGGGGAGCCTCACCCAGCATGGTTGAGGGTGCAGGTAGGGCTGGTTCAAGGAAGACTGCCATGTGAGCTGAGGGTCACAGGGGTAGTTGGAGCTTCCCTAGAGAAGGCGGTTGGAAGTAGGATTTTCCAGGCAGAGGAAGTAGTGTGCATCAAGGCAATGGGGGCATAGGCAAGCATGGCATTTGTAGAGAGCTGCAATAGCTTGGTTGACTCAGGAAAAGGGATTAAGGGGTGGAGTGATGGGAGATGAGGCTGGAGAGATAGGCAGAGGCTGGATCAGGGAGGACCTTGGACATCATGCTGAAAGAAAGCTAGAAACTCGTGAAGGGTTTTAAGTAGGGAATCAACACGATTGGAGCTGTGTTTTTGAGAATACAGTATTGAAAGAGAATTCAAGATTCTCAAGCATGATGCAGGGAGACCAGTTAGGACATATGGCAGAAACCCAAAATTTCCAATATGGCAGGCAGTTGAATTAAGGCAGTAGTAGTGCAGATAGAGATGCAAACTTGCCTCTGCTGAAGCAGTAGTAACTTGGGTCTAAGGGTGGTGTTGGCTAAATGCTCTAAAGGTCAAGGCATTTAAGGACTGGGGAAAAAGCCCTGGATCTGTCTCAAAGGAAGTCACTGGTACCAGGACCAAGTATTAGGATAGCAGAAAGTGATGATGGCAGTGCTTTCACGTGCAGAGTCCAAAAGAGCTTTAGCAGTACTGTATATTGAGGTCAAGTGCAGGTCAGTCAATATTTTTATGTTGCTTTGCTTGTATCAATATTAAAAACTAGTATTTGTGTCTTGTTTGGCCTATACAACATTCTAAGCATTTTGAGTAGACAGTTAAAAACCAGGAGATTGGGACTTCCATGGGGGTCCAGTGGTTAAGACACTGTGCTTCCAATTCTGGGGGTGCAGGTTCGATCCCTGGTTAGGAAACTAAGATCCCTCCTGCTGCATGGTGTGCACCCCTGTCCCCCGCACCGAAAACAAACCAGGAGGTTTTCCATTTTGATAATCCAGATTTCTGGTTTCTCTGGAGAATCCAGAAGCTCTGGCTGCACTGGGCCTGCATTTGTTCATGGTCATGATCAGCTCAAGCTGAGTAGCTGCCTTTAGAGGTAGTACTGCTTTTCAATCTGCCATGAACCTGCCCTCACCCTCTCTCGTGGCCCGATTGGCCAGTATAAACTTTCAACTTGTGATCCCCAGGTTATCTCCGGCTTGGATTTAAAGGGAGATCAATGCAGCTGGATTGCTCATACAGGGCAGTCTTTATCTTCATACTGAAAAGAGGAGGCATTTCAAAAAAATCCAGTGACTAGACTTTTAAATGTTGTCTTGATAACAAACATATTAGGCTTTTAAAAAGATTCCTTAAGTGTGGAATCCTTTCAAAGGCCTTTTATGAAATATTTTTGTATTGCTCATATTGTGATTATTTACATAGATATCGTTCCCATATATCTTGTGATTCTTTGCCTTTTCCTTAATGGTGGGTGTGAAATTTAAAAAGGTGCTGAATATACACATCTGTTGAAAGGAACAAATGGGGGCAGGTAAGACTGCTCCTCTTTCTTACTGGGGGCACCAGATGAGACTATGTATGTAAAAATACATAGCACAAAGCCTAGCACATAGTACATGAGCAAATCAATTTTTCCTCCCTGTATAAAAAAGTGTTTAAGGATCAGACCTTTGGCAAAAGCTGGTTTCCTTCCTTCCTTCTTCCTCCTCTCTGGTATCTATGTTCCTCTGACCATAATAGCAGGGCTCTTACATGCAGTCTCTCCCACTCAGAATGGTACTTGTCTATATATTCGATTCACTGATTGTATATTATAAGCCTATGACGTATACAGCTCTGTAGTGGGGACTGCAGGGTTACCAGGGTCGTTAGACCCAGTTCCTCCCACTTGCTCTTGCTTGGTAAGGGAAACTGGACATATAATCAAGGAGCTGAATATACACAAAGCAAACTGTTCTGTGTTCCACAAGAGATGAGAGACAGAATGCCCCCACCATTTTTGAGGGAGGTTGGAGGAATCAGAAGAGGCTTCCTGAAGGAGGTGAGACCAAAGATGGCACTGAAAAGAAAAAGATTTCAGCGCATGGAGGTGAACTGGCTGCAGAGGCAGCTCTCCACCTACAGGAAATGTTTCCCTTGGAATCGTGCCTGGTTGTCAAAGGCCTTTTGAAAGTCTAAATAAAGTAGACAGACTGGTTCCTTTTTTGCCAAGAGGTATATTTACCCTCTGAGAATTCTGAAGATGAATGATGCAAAAGCAAATGAAAACCGCAAAGTATCACACTTAACTAGGTCATGATACCATGATATTTGAACTGTTGAACTGATATTTCTCTGCTTATAGCTGAAACTCATCCTGCAAATATTTATTGAGCATCTATTATGTGCCAGGCACTGGCCCTGTTGCAAGATATTGGGGCATGTTAAAGTGAATATGATACAGGCTATGCCCTCAAAAAGCCTCTAATCTATTGAGACAGATATGAAAACTATGCAATGTGGTAAGTAGTCTAAAAGGGGTCTGATCAGAGTGCTGTGAATGTGCAGAGGTGACAATAATTAATTCTGTAGAGAAGGTGAGGCAAAGTGTCACAAAAGAGGTGATTTTGTGTGTGTGTGTGGACCTTGATGAATAAGTAGGATTTCTCAAGACAGAGAAGGAGGAAAAGAAAGATTTAATATTAATCAGAGCCAAGAGCTTTGCACTTAGCCCTCAATGAAATTTGTGATCCAGGTATTACTGCTTCCATTTTGCAGATGAGGAGACTGAGGCCTCAAGAGACTAATTGACTCATTTGAGGCCACATAGCTAATCAATGTCTGGTCAGGGTCAGAGACAGGCTTTGAATTCAAGCCTCTATGGCTCCACTATACCAAGCTGCCTTCATGAGGAAGAAGCTGGTGCCAGTGGGGATATGGAATGGTACGCTAGGCAGAAGCAAAAGTTTTGCTGGAAATTGACACAATTTGGGTCAGTACGGTCTCACTTCAGCTGTGATAGTGACTGCCTGACTTGAGAGCGCTTTAGGAATGATTATCTTCTTTTAGATCTGTTTTTGAAACGGGGGTTGTTCAGTGAATTAACGCTCAGTTCAACAAGCACTTATTGACTGAACTGCAGCACAAGGGGTTTGGAGCCGTTTGACCATCTTCACGATCATTTGTACATTGATAGATTGGAATGATTCTTGGAAGACTTTGTAGCCAAAGTCACCAGATGGATGATGCTATTTCCTGGTCCTTAGAGACAGAGAGACATGGCCTGAAAGTAAAGGTTGCAAGAACTTATTTTTCAAGATGTCACTCTCTTGAAAGTACAAAATGTTATCTATTTAACAGCCATTTAAAATCCTTTCTTCAACAAGGGATGGTTTAAGTAAATAGGTATCTATTTAAATATTAAGGTATTTAAATAGGTATCTAAATAAATATTTAGGCATTTAAATAAGTATTTATCTATACAGATATTTATTTATTTATTTAAATATATATCTGTATAGAGGATAGAAAAAGCATGTATCTATAAACCTGCACGCATGCATATATGCATGTGTGCTGTGCTTAGTCACTTAGTCATGTTCAGCTCTTCGTGACCCCATGGACTGTAACCCTCCAGGCTCCTCTGTCCACGGGGATTCTCCAGGTAGGAATACTGGAGTGGGTTGCCATGCCCTCCTCCAGGGGAATCTTCCCAACCCAGGAAACAAACCCAGGTCTCCCGCATTGCAGGCAGATTCTTTACCGTCTGAGCCCCCAGGGATGCATATGTGAGTCCTAACTCATTAGAATTTATATAGTAGCTTAACTGATAAAAATTACCTAAAAGCAAAGTCTCCTGTAGTAGTTCCCCATCCCTCTTAACAAAAACAAAAAATCTTCCCCCTTTTCTCCCTTGAGCAGACAAAATGTTCGACTCAGGACTGAAGAGGTTGTTAGTGAAGAGAAAAATGACAGAACCCTGCCTACTTTGCTGATGTGAAAAAACTTAGCAAATATTAGGAGACAGAAACCTCATGGCTACCAACAACAGCAGCATAGAGCAAGCAGCTAAAGAATTTCCCTACATCTCTCCATGGGGTGATCTTGGCCAAAGAATACGAAGTTTCAGTAAGGTAAGATGAATGAGTTCTGGAGATTTAACGTACAGCATGGTGACTATTGTTTAACTGTAGAATGACCGTTGTGTTAATTAGCTTGATTGTGGTCATCATTTCACAATATATGTATATATCAAACATTAAGTTGTACACCTTAAATGCATACGATTTTTTGTTGATTATACCTCAATAAGGCTTCCCTGGTGGCTTAGAGGGTAAAGCGTCGCCTGCAATGCGGGAGACCCGGGTTCAATCCCTGAGTCAGGAAGATCCCCTGGAGAAGGAAATGGCAACCCACTCCAGTACTCTTGCCTGGAACATCCCATGGACAGAGGAGCCCATGGGGTCCTAAAGAGTCGGACACGACTGAGCGACTTCACTTCATACCTCAATAAAGTTGAAAAAACTCCCACTGGTTAAAAGCTTTAAAGTGGTATGTGTGTGCACACGTATGGACCTCCATAATTGTCAAGTCCTCTCAGTCTTTTATCTAAAATAATTTTAAACTGTATCCCCTCCTATTATTCTCTGTTTCTAACTGGTTTCAAATCTATTCCTGCATAGCTGTTCAAAACTGAACACTACTTTCTTCTTCCCAATTGTCTCTTAGAAAATAGATTTATTCTTTTTCTGATTAGATAATTAACATGTTTATTATTCAAAGTGCAAAAATAAAGTACAGAAAAATACAAGAAATAAAAGTAAAACATCACCTGAAATCTCACCACCCTGAGGTAACCAGTGTTATATGTTGGTTACCATCCTTTCATTCATCTCTTGTATGTATTTACATACAAATACAATTTTGGTCATTTGCATGTCACCCTCCAGTGTATAACCAGTACTAACAAAAGGATGTGTATATCCTTCATCTCCTTCTTCAGGTCCATATAACTATGTTAAAAATAAATGCTCATATACACACATAGGGGTTTAAAAACCATTATTCATTTTTGAAGAAGCATCATATATACTTTCCTCTGCCTCTTGCTCTTCTTACTCAACAGTGGAATCTCCAAGTTTACTGGAACAGATTTAGTTAATTCCTCTGAATGTCTGCACAGTATTCCATGGTATGGATATATAATTTATTTACTTATTTCTCTGTTAAAGGGCATTCTTTTTGCTACTAGCTTTTTGCCATGGTAGAAACAATGCTGCTGTAAACATCCTTGTGTATGGGTTTGTGTCAGTCACTTCAGTTCAGTCGCTCAGTCGTGTCTGACTCTTTGCAACCCATGGACTGCAGCATGCCAGGCTTCCCTGTCCATCACCCACTCCCGGAGCTTGCTCAAACTCATGTCCATCGAATCTGTGATGCCATCCTACCATCTCTTCATGGGTTTGTGTAAATCTTCTTATACTGTTATTTTTAATTCTTTGAGATACATTCACACCAGTGGAATTGTTGGAACCAAAGGTATGTGTGGTTTTCATTTTTATAGATATTCCCAGATTGCTTTCCCAAAAAACTATGAACAGTCACAGTACTATAAGCAGTGTGATGAATGCTTCCTTCCCATCCTGCCAACAATAGTTGTGAGTACTTAAATATTGGCCAATATAATGGGTGAGAAAGAACTTAAGTGTTTTTTAAAATTTACATATTCTCAAACTGCTATTGTTAAAGACCATTTGGATTTGCACTTCATATTCTTCATTTTCCTACTGTGTATTTTTGTCTTATCAGTTTGAAGGAGCTAGTTGAGTATTATACATTTTAACCTTTTATCTGGAATATGTATTTGTAAGTTATATTTCTCAATGGATCATATGTCTTTTGAACTTGTTTATGGAATTTTTCTATAGAAATGTTTAAAAAGAAAATTACATTGTCAGTATGTTTAAGTTTTCCTTTATAGTTTCTGGGTGTTCTAACGCAGATAAAAGATCTCAAAACCACCAAGTTACACATATGTTTGTCTAAAAGTTCTTGGGACTTTTCTTGTTTCATTATTGAAACTTATGTTTCTAAGTTTAAGTAAATTTACCCTTAATAGTGGGGTATTGTAGAGACTTAAAATTAATTTTATTGTAGATGGGTAAAGAATTGTGCCAGACTTTTTGTTAAATAAATTGCCCCTTTCTTACTGAACTGAATTACCACTTTTGTCACATATCAAAGTCTCTGTAATAGTCCCACTGACCTATTTGTCTATTCGTATGTTAATTTCATACTATTTTCTTTATAGTGGCTTCAAGATATATTTAAATTTTGGCATTTGCAGATTCACATACTATTTTTTAATAACTTTATTAGTTTAGACTTAGAGTTTTGTTTTTCTATCTAAAGCTCATGTGTGTGTGAATGTGTGTATGTGTGTGTGTATGTGTGTTAGTCGCTCAGTCGTGTCCGACTCTTTGAGAGTCCACGGACTGTAGCCCGCCAAGCTTGTCTGTCCATGGAGTACTCCAGGCAAGAATACTGGAGTAGGTAGCCATACCCTCCTCCAGGGGATCTTCCCAACCCAGGGATTGAACCTAGCTTTCCTGCATTGCAGGCAGATTCTTTACCGTCTGAGCCACCAGGGAAGCCTTAAGCTCATGTACTCTGTTATAAAACAAAGTAGTACAAAAAATTATGGGATTCTAATTGTAATTGCTTTGAATTTATATATTCATTTGGGGAGAATTACAATTTTTATTATAGTTAGGCTTTCCATCCAAAAATATGGTGTGTTTTTATTTTTTCAAGAAAGCTAAGTTTAACATGGCTTACATTCTGGTCAATGTTATAAGCCAAGAGTCAGAATAAACCATCTAGTTGTTGAACAAAGTGAATACAAAAGTGGTCCTTATTTGCTGATAACTTTGGTTTCTGTCTGTAAGCTATAAGAGAATGAACTGAAAGTCAATTAGCACTAGTTATAGATACTAGAAATGTGGTAAGCACAAAATAAATATAGGTAGTTCTCACTCTCACTATCCAAATAGTTGTTAGACTGACAGGAAAACGTTACAACCAAATTTTGCTATGTGTTTCTTACACCTGCTGTAAGAGACCCATATGTGGCAGCATTAAAATCCTTTGCTGCTAGATTTATTTTTATTCTTCTAAATGTCATTGTAACAATTACAAATCTTCAATATATTATTTACATTAATGTATGTGATTGTTGCTGTATAGAAGGAAAATAATTGCATGTGATATTATATAGTTTCATTGTGTATTACATGCCAACATATCCATTAATGAGGTCCTTAAGGGTTAAGTTATTCAGTAATTGTTTTATTTTTTTAATATTTTAACTTTTTAATTAATTTTTTGTCTGTGCTGGGTCTTCGTTGCTGCAGGCTTTTCTCTAGTTGTGACGAGCAGGGGCTACTCTCTAGTTGCGGGACTTGGGCTTCTCCTTATGGTGGCTTCTCTTGTGGAGAAGGGCTCCAGAGTGTGCGGGCTTAGTTATCTTGTGGCATGTAGAATCTTCCCGGACCAGAGATCGAACCCGTGTCCCTTGCAGTGACAGGAGGATTCTTAACCAGTGGACCACCAGGGAAGTTCTGTAATTACTGTTTTAAATGCTTTTTATTATGTTGAAATATTTTTTGGTGAATGGTTATATAGATATATATCTAAGAGTGCCTTAGTGATATTTGTGGAAATTGATTGGAATTACTGGCAGGGCTAGGGGACATTTTTTTTTCTTTTAAAAATGTACTGTAGGCTCCTGCTTTTATAAAATTTCTTAATCAGCATGTTTTCAGGTATTGAATAGATTCTGATAATGAATGATACCTGCCCACCCCACCCCCCAAATAAATTTCCTCTATTATACCAGAAAAATCAATTTGGGGATAAAATGAGGAAGGATGCCCTCACAAAGGTCAGTGATATGAGGAGAGACCCTACCTATGATTGACTGTCTCTGAGATGACTCCCAATGATCCCAGCTTCCAGGTATTAGTACCCTTTTGTGACCACCTACCATTGCATGTGGCTCAACCTAATGACTTGCTTCTAATGAGCAGAATCTCACAAAAGTAATGAACGTAACTTTTGAGATTAGGTTACAAAAAGACCATGACTTCCTTCCTGCTTCAGCCCTCCCTCTGGGGGAAGCCAGCTGCCGACTTCTGAGTTGCCCTGTGGAGAGATCTGTGTGGCAAGGGACTGTTGTCTCTGGCCGTCAGCCAAGGAGGATCTGAAGCCTTGCCAGTAGCCACGCGAGAGAGCTTGGAAGTCGATCCTTCCCTAGCCAAGCCTTGAGGTGACTGCAGCCCTGGCTGACAGCCGGGCTCTTGCTTCGGGCAAGACCCGAGACAGAGACATCCAGCTAAGCCATAATCAGATTTCTGATCCGCACAAACTATGAGATAATAAATGTTCACTGTTTTAAACCACTAAGTTTTTTTTCAGTTTTGTAAATTAAAAAAATTTTTTAATTGAAGGATAATTGCTTTATAGAATTTTGTGGTTTTCTGTTATACATCAACAAGAATCAGCCATAGGTACACCCATGTACACTCCCTCCCCAACCTCCCTCCCACCTCCCCCCATCCCACCCTCTAGATTGTCACAGAGCCCATGTTTGAGTTCCCTGAGACATACAGCAAATTCCCATTGGCTATCTATTTTACATATGGTATTGTAAGTTTCCATGTTACTGTTTCCATACATCTCACCCTCTCCCTCCTCCCCTTCCCCTGTGTCCATAAGTCTGTTCTCTATTTTTTTTTTTGTTCTCTATTTATTTTTAATAAATTATTAAAAATTTACTCCCCAATGTTCATTGCAACACTATTTACAATAGCTAGAACATGGAAGCAACCTAGATGTACATCGACAGATGAATGGATAAAGAAGCTGTGGTAACACAATGGAATACTACTCAGCCATAAAAAGGAAAGCATTTGAGTCAGTTCTAATGAGGTAGATGAACCTAGAACCTATTATACAGAGTGAAGTAAGTCAGAAAGAGAAATATAAATATCATACACTGATGTATATATATATATATGGAATCTAGAAAGATGGTACTGATGAATTAATTTTCAGGGCAGCAATGGTGAAACCACTAAGTTTTGAGGTAATTTGTTAGGCAGCAGTGATGAATAATACAAAAGCAGAATGTAAGAGATGTGAAGCGAGGCACTGAGAGTGGCTGGTTCACCACTCTCTCCTCCAGCACGTAGCACAGAGTGCAATGCAAAGCGGGCTTTCAATAAATGTTATTTTTGAAGATTGTTTTTTGATGTGGAACATTTTAGAAGTCTTTATTGAATTTGTTACACCGTTGTTTCTATTTTATGTTTTGGTTTTTTGGCCTTGAGGCATGTGGGATCTTAGTTCCCTGACCAGGGATTGAACCTGCACCCCCTGCACTGGAAGGTGAAGTCTTAACCACTGGACCACCAGGGAAGTCCCTCAATAAACATTTTTTGAGCGAATGAATCAACAAATGAAAAGGCCAAGAGAACTGTCCTTTCCTCAACTCTCTTACATTTTTGTCATCTGGATCTTAAGCATAGAATCTTATAAACTCTTTTCTGAAAAGAGTTGGAGTACACTTCTGACTCGCTCCTCTAAGCACAAGACCAAAAATGAGTTCAGAGAACCAGGCAGGGAACTGGAATGGTGTCACCTCTCCCTCTTCCTCCAGAAACAGATTTTTCTCCCAAATTATCTTTGTTTAATGTCTACTTAAAGGGTCCAATTGGGTTTTTTCCCCCCAGAACAAAGGGAGAGTTTGCTTTAAAGGAACATTGGCATCTCCACCAATTAATTACTAGAAAGACTTTGCTTGGAGTGCAGAAATGACATTTTGTTGTTGCCATTTTTCTTTTTCCTTAGTTTTATCTACCAATGTTTAAAAATATATCTCAAAGGTACACAGTGCTCTGTGACATCCTAGAGGGGTGGGATTGGGTAGGGGGTGGGAGGGGTGGGATTGGGTAGGGGGTGGGAGGGAGGGGATATAAGTATACTAATGGCTGATTCGTGTTGATATATGGCAGAAACCAACACAATATAAAGCAATCATCCTCCAATTCAAAATTTTAAAATGTAAAAAAAATATATCTCAAGGATTTGGATGTTCACATGGGCCCCTTTGGAACACTGTAGCCCATAGACCCCATGCTACCTACTGATCAACTGCACTGGCTATTTCTCCCCTGGGTTGTATGTACCATTATATCATAAACACTTTTTTGCTCTTAAAGCCCTGTGAGAGGGCGGGTGCATTCACAATGCCAAATATTTAAAAAAAAAAAAAAAAAAGGATGTTAAAAATGGATGCTAATTCATGTTACCACATCTGGCCACAGATCCCTTGGAAAAGACTTAAAATTACAAGTGATCGTATTTTCTCCTGGCTTTGAAAATGAAGCTTGAATAAAAGAACCCAGCAAGTGCTTGCTCCGGCACACATATACTAAAATTGGAATGATACAGAGAAGATTAGCATGGCCCCTCGGCAAGGATGACATGCAAATTTGTGAAACATTAAAAAACAAAAAGAAGCCAGTGAATTGTTTATTTGGTACTTTTCATTATTTTATTAGTTTTCCACATGAATAGCAAAAAATGACCTTGAACAATGCCAACTCTTATTTGTTAACCACCTAGTATTGTAGCTTAGACTTATTCATATCTAAAAAAATTGTACTTTTCTGTTCTAATTTCATATAAACAGAAACATGGTCTGTTTCAAGATAAATGTGGATATAAGCATTTCAGGTGTATTTACATCAAAATTCAAAATTTTCTTTGATAAACTTTTATAGAGTCTATGTACACATATTTCCTGTCTCACGGAGTTTATAATCTATTAAGAATTACAAGAGATGTGATGATAATGACACCTTTTATTGAGAGCTCGATAGTGCCAAACACCTTTTCTCCAGATGACTTCCTTTGGTCCTCACAGGAAACTATTAAAGTAGTAGTATTAGTGTCTTAATTGTATACATAAGTAAAGTGAGTCTTGGGGGAGGGGGTCAAATAAAATGGCCAGTCACAGAACTTACAACAGTGGCATGGGGGATAAAGGCCAGGTCTGTCTGATGCTGGAGTTCTTAACTGACAAAACATCATAATGCAAAGTTTATTAAAGTGACTCTGGTGTGAAAACCTGCTGGTTAGTCTCCAGGAAACCAAAGTCTGGGGGTCCCTTGGGATGGGGGAATAGAGAATAGGGTTGCAGAGTTGACACAGCAAAGAACTGCTGAAAGGGCATCACCAGGTGTGGAGCCTGAGGCTGAATTTTACTCATGGGTGGAGACCTCACCTGGTTTAGATATAGCAAGGACTGACAGATTGATAGCTCTCTTGTGATTCTGCAGGATATGGTGAATGATTGTTTTAAGTCAGTAGTGATTTAATTGATTAATCCCACTAACAAATAAGATAAGACAGAACAGGGTAAATAGCATAAAGGAGCTTTGCATAAAATGCCATTGGGATTCAGATAATACAAAATAAGAAAAAAAAAGCTTACATTTCCAGAATGCTTTCTCTATGCCAAGCATTGTGCTAAGTGCCTTACATGCAATCACTTAATCCTCACAATGCTTATCTTATGAAGTGGTATCTTTTCATGCCCATAGATAACTTTGAGAAGCTGTGTTTTGTCAAGGCCACACAGTTAGTAAGCAGTGGATCTAGATTCAGGCCCAGATCTGTCTGGTTGACCTCAAAGAGTATCTTGGTGCATGACTCAGGACAGTCATTATGAAGCAGGTGACACTTGAGATGGACCCTAAAGGAAAGGTAGGTGGTCACAGGCAGAAATTGTCCTCAGTAAGAGGACAGAGCCAGCACAAAGGTGCACATGTGGGAGGGTGTGGAGCTGAGTGCAGAAACTGCAAGTGGTACGGTTTGCCTAGAGCTTCATTTGGTTGAAGAGCTACATGGGAAGAGAAGATTGAAGAGAGCAGTTGAGACCTCACTTTGGATGTCTCTGAATTCCAAGCTGAAGAATTTGTACTATGTAGTTGTGTTAGTTTGCTAGGGCTGCCACAAAGTACCACACACTGGATGGCTTAAAGAACAGAAATTTATTATCTCAAAGTTCGGGATGCTAGGAGTCTAAGATCAAGGTGTTCATGGCAGGGTCATTTCCTTCTGACAGGTGTGAGAACGACCTGTACCAAGCTTCTCTCTTGGCCTGTAGGTCATCTTTTCTCTATGTCTCATGTTATCTTTCTTTTGTCTGTGTCTGTGTCCAATATCTCCTCTTCTTTTAAGGATACCAGTCAGATTGAATTAGAGTCCATCTTAATGACCTCCATAAAGACCCTGTCTCCAAAAGGGAACCCTCCTAAACTGTTGGTAAGGATGTAGATTGGTATGGTCACTATGGAAAACAGTTTGGAGGTTCCCAAAAAAACTAAAAATAGAGTTACCGTATGTTTCAGCAATCCCACTCCTGGGTCCTGGGTGTATATCTGGACAAAACTATAATTCAAAAAGATACATGCACCCCAATGTTCATTGCAACACTATTTATAATAGCCAAGATATGGAAACAAACTAAATGTCCATTGACAGATGAATGGTTAAAGATGTGGTACATATATGCAATGGAATACTACTCAGCCTTTAAAAAGAATGAAATATTGCCATTTGCAGCAATGTGGATAGACCTAGTGATTATCATACTAAGTGAAGTAAGTCATAAAGAGAAAGACAAGTGCTATATGATATCACTTACATTTGGAATCTAAACTGTGACACAAATGAACTTATTTACAAAACAGAAACAGGCATACAGATCAGACTTGTGGTTGCCAAGAAGGGGGTGAGGGGGGGTTGGATTGGAAATTTGGGACTAGAAGATACAAACCATTACATAGAGAATGGATAAACAACAAGGTCCTACTGTATAGCATAGAGAACTATATTCAATATCCTGCAATAAACCATCATGGAAAAGAATATGAAAAAGAATGTGTGTGTGTGTATATATATATATATATATATATGACTGAATCCCTTTGCTGTACAGTAGAAATTAACACAACATTGTAAATCAACTATATTTCAGTAAAATAAATTTTTAATAAAAGACCTTGTCTCTAAATAAGTACTTTATATACTGAGGTACTAAGGGTTGAGAAAAGGAAAGATTCCCATCTGAATGCAGAGTTCCAAAGAATAGCAAGGAGAGATGAAAAAAAAAGCCTTCCTCAGTGATCAATGCAAAGAAATAGAGGAAAACAACAGAATGGGAAAGACTAGAGATCTCTTCAAGAAAATTAGAGATACCAAGGGAACATTTCATGCAAAGATGGGCTCCATCAAGGACAGAAATGGTATGGACCTAACAGAAGCAGAAGATATTAAGAAGAGGTGGCAAGAAGACACAGAAAAACTGTACAAAAAAGATCTTCACGACCCAGATGACCATGATGGTGTGATCACTCACCTAGAGCCAGACATCCTGGAATGTGAAGTCAAGTGGGCCTTAGAAAGCATCACTAGGAACAAAGCTAGTGGAGGTGATGGAATTCCAGTTGAGCTATTTCAAATCCTGAAAGATGATGCTGTGAAAGTGCTACACTCAATATGACAGCAAATTTAGAAAACTCAGCAGTGGCCAAAGGACTGGAAAAGGTCAGTTTTCATTCCAATCCCAAAGAAAGGCAATGCCAAAGAATGCTCAAACTACTGCACAATTGCACTCATCTCACACACTAGTAAAGTAATGCTCAAAATTCTCCAAGCCAGGCTTCAGAAGTACATGAATCGTGAACTTCCAGATGTTCAAGCTGGTTTTAGAAAAGGCAGAGGAACCAGAGATCAAATTGCCAACATCCGCTGGATCATCAAAAAAACAAGAGAGTTCCAGGAAAACATCTATTTCTGCATTATTGACTATGCCAAAGCCTTTGACTGTGTGGATCACAACAAACTGGAAAATTCTGAAAGAGATGGGAATACCAGACCATCTGAGCTGTCTCTTGAGAAACCTGTATGCAGGTCAGGAAGCACCAGTTAGAACTGGACATGGAACAACAGACTGGTTCCAAATAGGAAAAGGAGTACATCAAGGCTGTATATTGTCACCCTGCTTATTTAACTTATATGCAGAGTATATCATGAGAAACGCTGGGCTGGAAGAAGCACAAAGCTGGAATCAAGATTGCCGGGAGAAATATCAATAACCTCAGATATGCAGACGACACCACCCTTATGGCAGAAAGTGAAGAGGAACTAAAAAGCCTCTTGATGAAAGTGAAGGAGGAGAGTGAAAAAGTTGGCTTAAAGCTCAACATTCAGAAAACTAAGATCATGGCATCTGGTCCCATCACTTTATGGCAAATAGATGGGGAAACAGTGGAAACAGTGTCAGACTTTATTTTTTTTGAGCTCCAAAATCACTGCAGATGGTGACTGCAGCCATGAAATTAAAAGACACTTACTCCTTGGAAGGAAAGGTATGACCAACCTGGATAGCATATTTAAAAGCAGAGACATTACTTTGCCAACAAAGGTCCGTCTAGTCAAGGCTGTGGTTTTTACAGTAGTCATGTATGGATGTGAGAGTTGGATGGTGAAGAAAGCTGAACGCCAAAGAATTGGTGCTTTTGAACTGTGGTGTTGGAGAAGACTCTTGAGAGTCCCTTGGACTGCAAGGAGATCCAACCAGTCCATCCTGAAGGAGATCAGTCCTGGGTGTTCATTGGAAGGACTGATGTTGAAGCTGGAACTCCAATACTTTGGCCACCTCATGCGAAGAGTTGCCTCATTGGAAAAGACCCTGATGCTGGGAGGGATTGGGGGCAGGAGGAGAAGGGGACAACAGAGGATGAGATGGCTGGATGGCATCACCGGCTCAATGGACATGGGTTTGGGTAGACTCCGGGAGTTGGTGATGGACAGGGAGGCCTGGCGTGCTGTGGTTCATGGGGTTGCAAAGAGTCGGACACGACTGAGCGACTGAACTGAACTGAACTGAAGGGTTGAGACTTCAGCATATGAATCGTGGGGGTCGGGGAACAGAATTCAAGCTGTAACACTAGTCAGGCAGCTGGTTCAGTGGTTTTAAGGAGTCTGCTTTATTTTGAGAAAACTGTAGTTTAATGTCAGACTTTCAAACTGGGTACATAAAATCAAGTGATGCAAATCATATGAAATAAATAGGGTAATAAATCTCAGAGGCATCAGTGTGGTGAGAAGATAAAGAAAATCTTTCTATTTAAAACAAGAACCAACTACGGACATTTTTACATCAAGAGAAAGGGCATTATTCACATCCAGGGAGATGCTTCTTTGTTTTGGAAAATGTCTTGATGGCATATTTGAGTTTGAATGGTGAACCCCATATACCTCACTCCAGCCCTGGGCATTGTTGGAAAGAGAATAAGACAAAGGAAGGATTCAATTTATCATTATACTAAAGGTTGACTTTGAAAAATAGGAATCAGGTGGTGATGATGTAAGGCAAAAGGAAGATGCGAATACTGAGAGAAGGGGTAGGGAAGAGCAAGGAGAAGTAAGACAGGACAGTAGGAAACATTAGGAAGAAAGCTGGACAACTCAATATAAAAATGGGAGCAGACAGGGGTGTATAATATTCAATTTTAAGTTGTTTTTTATATTTCAGTAATGTGCTGCCCTCCTTTCAAAAGGCTTCTTCTACATGTAAGATCCTTTGATAGTGGTGTTTAGGGGAGATGAATGGAAAAAGACCTGAACACTTTAATTAGGTCTACATGGGAAAAAGAAAAAAATGACTAGAGAAGGCAAGATGTTCCTGAGATCAAGAGCTTAGTGGAAATAAAATCTCAGAGTTCTGAGATTAGGCCAAGTGGGGACCACCACTACTTATTAACAGTGTGGCCTTGAAGAAGTCAACTAACCTCTTTAGCCTCAGTTTCCTCATCTTGAAAGTGGGGACAAAAAGAACTTTTGTGCCGTTCTCTTAGTGTATATTATTTTCAATAAATATTTATTTTAAGCTTGCTGCATTCACAGATTAAATGAGACAATGGTTGTGAAATGTTTGGAACACCACCAGACACGTAATTAAGAGTGAAATAAGTATTAGCTGTGGGAAGGACCAAGGGACTTCTAGCAGTACTTGGAATGGAGGCTCAAAGTACTTTTTTTTCTAACAATTGAAAGGAAGGATGAGGCCAAAAGGAGGGAGGTCTTGGGAACACCAAAGCTGGAAACATCTGGGTTCCTCTGGGGAGTACGGGGAGGTCTGTAGGAGTGTAATATGCATAGGAAGAATAAAATGGACAAAGTTCCTGGAAGAATATCAAGGGAAAATCTCTCTTTTAATTAATTCAATCAAGGATGGGTGCTTCTCATCTCACTGTTGCTCTTTCTTTCTGTGTGTCTCACAGTTTGGCTCTTTTTTTAGCAACTGTGCTGCTGAGTGAGTGCCTCCTCTGTGCCCATTTATGTTTTGTTTTGACAAATTGCAAGGATGCAGAAAAGCACAGAGAAAAACCTCATAGACACCTATGTGCCCACCGCCCAGTTCTAGTAAATCTTTACATTCTGCTTTGCTTCCTTCATTTCTTTTTATTTACTTCTGAGAAATTAGACATTATAGGTACCATGGAAGCCCCTGGATTCTTCTTCCTCCCTTTCGGTCTATGAATGCCTCTCCCTGGAATATAGTTCTCTGGCATACAGTGTGGATTAGGCTCAACAGTAGCCCAGGACCCTGAATTCAGTGTTCATCATTCTTATGTATGCTGTCGTACTTTTAACACTTAACAACTGTGTTTATAAACAATATTCTTTTATAGGTGTACAACATATTTTAAAATTTTATAGATTATACTCCATTTATAGTTATTATAAAATATTGGCTGTATTTCCTGTGCTGTACAATATATCCTTGTGACTTATATATTTCATACATAGCAGTTTATACCTCTTAATCCTCTATTCCTATCTTGACCCTCCCCTGTTCCTGCTTCCCAGAGGTAACCACTAGTTTGTTTTCTATATCTGTGAATACGTTTCTTTTTTTGTTATATTCATGAGTTTATTTTATGTTTTAGATTCTACATATAAGTGATTATAAGCCTTTAAGTTTAATGAGGCTCCATTTATTTATTTTTGGTTTTGTTTCCTTTGCCTTGGGAGACAGATCCAAAAAAATATTGCTGTGATTTATGTCAAAGAGTGTTCTGCTTAGGTTTTCTTCTAGGAGTTTTATAGTTTCTGGTCCTATATTTAAGTCTTTAATCCATTTTGAGTTTATTTTTTTATATGGTCTGTGAAAATGTTTTAATTTCGTTCTTTCACACGTAGCTGTCCAGTTTTCCCAGCACCACTTATTGAAGAGACTATCCTCTCCATTGTATATTCTTGCCTCCTTTGTCATAGGTTAGGTGACCATAAGTGCATGGACATAGTATGCGTGCATGCATACTAAGTCCCTTCAGTCGTGTCTGACTCTTTGCAACCCTACGGACTGTAGCCCACCAGGCTCCTCTGTCCCTTGGATTCTCCAGGCAAGAATACTGAAGTGTGTTGCCTTTCCTTTCTCCAGGGGATCTTCCTGACCCAGAGATTGAACCCGCGTCTCCACTGACTCCTGCATTGCCGGCAGATTCTTCACCGCTGAGCCACTGGGGAAGCCAGGCATGGTATAGTATTCTCTTTTAATATCCTTCTTTTATTTTTCAGTAAAGTTTTATTATTTCCCCTTTCCCCCAAAGTTCTGTACATATTTTGTTTGATTTATTCCTAGGTACTATATTAGTCAGGGCTCACCAAAGAAATAGAAATAATAGGATATAGCTACATCTGTATCTGTTATCTATCTATATATGTCGATATAGATATGCTTCCCTGGTGGCTCGGTGGTAAAGAATCTACCTGCCAATGCAGGAGACTTGGATTCAGTCCCTGGGTTAGGAAGATCCCCTGGAGAAGGAAATGGCAACCCACTCCAGTATTCTTGCCTGGGAAATCCCATGGACAGAGGAGCCTGACGAGATACAGTCTATGGTGTGGCAGAGTAGCACACGACTGAATGACTAACACGTTCACTTCACTTTCAAAAGGAGATTTGTTATAGGAATTGGCTCTCATGGCTACGGAGGCTGAGAAGTCCCGCAGTCTTCTGTCTGCAAACTGGAGAGCCAGGACAGCCAGTGGTATAATTCAGTCTGAGTCAAAGACCTGAGAACCAGGGGAGTTGATAGTGTAACTCCCAATCTGAGGCCAAAGACCTGAGAACAAGATGGCTACTGGTACAAGTCCCAGAGTCTGAAGGCCCAAGATCCAGGAGCTCTGATGTCCAAGGGCAGGAAAAATAAATGGACATCCAGCTCAAGAAAAAAAGAACTTGTTCTTTTTTTTTTTTTTTTCTTTTTTGTTCTATTTGGGCCCTCAACAAATTGGAAAATGCCCACCCACATTGGGTGAGAGCAGATCTCTTTACTCAGACTACTGATTCAAATGCTAATCTCTTCTGGCAGCAGCCTCATAGTCTCACCCAGAAATAATGTTTTACCAGTTATCTGGTCATTCCTTAGCCCAGTCAAGTTGGCATGTGAAATTAAACAAAATTATAATATATTTTATATATAATTATATATTATAATTTTGTTGCTATTTAAAAAATTTGTTTCAATTCATATATTTTATCTGCTTCTTGTATATAGGAATGCAACACATATTTTTATAAAATGTTTTATCTAACAACATTGCCCATATCTCTTACTATTTCATTATATGCAGAGATTCCAATCATGTCATTTGAATATAATGCAATATAATATAATACAATATTTTGTATTATATTCAGTATTACATATTTGAATATAATATTTTCCTTACCTTTGTATCCTTTAATTTCAGATACTATATTTTTCATTTTGTAATTGTCATTTAAAGGAGTGTGTGTGGGTGTTTATACCCTGGTGAAATTCTCCCTTTTTTCGTCTGTCTTCTCCATCTTTTCCTCTATCTGATTAAATATATTCATGATAGATATTCTTGGGACACTCTTCTGGGCAGGTCCCAAACTCTAATCTTTATCTAGTGAGTTTTATATTGCCTTTCACAGCCTTGACAGATATCATAAAATGTCCCGAGGACAAAATCAGCTATGTGCTTGAGATCAAACTTCCTGCCAAGTCTCTTCCTAAAGTTTATTAGTCTTCCCAGAGTATAAGCTTTTAGTTTTGTTGTACATCTTTACTATATTTTTAAAAATTGTTTTATTAACCTCTGCAATCTTTATTACTTTCTTATCTTTCTAACTTTTTGAGTTGTACAACATGTTCACTAATTATTTTACATTTTCCTTTCTGAGATTAGTATCTGTGGAATAAATTTACTTGAACTTCTGCTTTAGTAGGGCTTCCCTGGTGGCGCAGCAGTAAAGAATCCACCTGCCAATGCATGTTCAATCCCTGGGTCAGGAAGATCCCTTGGAGAGGGCATGACAGCCCACTCCAGTATTCTTGTCTGGGAAATCCCAAGGACAGAAGAGCCTCGTGGGCTATAGTCCATGGGATCACAAAGAGTCAGACACGACTGAGCAACTAAAACAACTGCTTTAGCTGTATCCTCCTGGTTTGTGATACACAGTACTTTCACTTTCAGTTTTGTGCATTGGATAATATCCATTAAGATTTCTCCCTTTTGGCCATTGAGTCATTTAAAAATGTTCTTCATTTCCATTGTACGTTTTAGAGTTATTTTTATTATTCTTTTCTATGATGTCAGTAAGATATTGATACTTTGGTGTGTTCTGAGACTTGCTTCATTACCTATTGCAGCATCAATTTTTAAATAATTATTCCCTGTGTACTTGATATAAATGTGTATTTTTAATTGTTATGTGCAACATTTGTAAATATCTTTTAGAAAAGCTACACTTTTTGCTCCATTTCTGTATAATTACCAAATTATAAAGTTCTAGTTTTGAAGTCTTCTTTATATTTAGATATATACATCATGTCACCTCTGTTGACCACAAAATATGTAATTTATGTAAGTTTCTAAATATTTTTCTTTTAATGCATGCATGAGATTATTAAATACACAGGCCAAATTGTCTTTTAACTATCTATGCTTTTGCATTATTTCTTATAATAACACACTAAGGTAGGGAGAGCATAACATTTATCTTTCCATCCTAACATTTTCTTTTGGACTCTCTGGTATTTTCATACCACATTTTGAATCTTCCTAGCATTGCTAAAGCCTTTTGCTCTCTTCTCCCATTACAAGAATATTAAACAGAGCTAGAACATGAAGTGAAAATTTAGTGAAATAGAAACCTCCGGAACGTCTCCTGGGTCTTATTAAAATAAGATAGCAGGTGCTGTTGCTTTAGCGCTCAAAGGCCATGCTGCCTTAAATTGCACCTCTGTTACATGAGGCTCAAGCGTCTGTAGACCCCTGATTTAACTGTTACTCCATTGTATGGAACTTATATTATCAAATCAGGGTGTCCTAGAAATGTGAATATGAAGGAGTCTTGGCCGAATACCCTTATTTGGCTTACTTGAAAGGCCTTAAAAAATGAGTTGGTGTTCTCGGACCCAGTTTAATTTGTAATGAGTCAAAGAAACTAAAGAATCATTACCATGGGGCCCCAGAATGAAATCAATCTTTTTTGTTATTATTACATTTTGCCTCTGTCTTTGATGTGATGCTTTTAAAGTGAAACAGAGACTATTAACCGGATGCAAACAAATGGAGACTATCACATTTCAAAATCTAAAAATTTCCCAGCTGTCACCGATTGACATTTAAGTCCTAAATAATTCCACATATTGCTTGGAAATTTAGAGTGTTTGCAGGGAGGGGTTGTTTCCCCTGGAGAAATGCTCAGTGTGTATAATAACAGTGCTGGCTTCTAGTTTTTAGAGAGTTGGGGAGTATTATGACTTTCTCTGTGGTGGTCGGAATTTGGGGCATTAGTTTCCTGAAGCAAGAATCTTGGTCTTCCTTTTACATCACAGAAAGAGAATCATTATTTTCTAATATTTGGATATAGACAAAGAAGTGATATTTTAAGTCATTTGAGGAGATGCTTAGGGGTAAGAATATGTAAGCCTTCTTTAGGAAGATAATTTCAGATTCCAGCTTGCATAAACCAAAATCTAAAATCTCATAATTGACCATTCAGGCAACGTTTAAATTTATAAAAGGGATCCATTCCCACATTTTCTAAGTGGAATGTTTGGAATTTGGCATTTAGTTTCTCATACAAATGTGATATATTTGATTAGGCATCAAGGTGTGCCTACAAAACCCCAGTGGAACACAGAGTGTGACTAAAATATGGTTACATTTATGATTTTTTTCTTTTAAGCTTTACAAAGTATATTTAAACATACAAGATATCTTTAAAAGATACTGAACACTTAGGATGCTAACCAGCCTGGCCCATATTTAGGAACTCAGCTGGGGCTTTGTACATTGCTCAGTCGCCCAAATGCACCACTAGGAAAGAATGAGGTTCCATGAACCTTAAGGTGCAATGAAACCCTTAATGCTTCAGTTTCTACTTTTCCCCATCTCAGGAGTCAAAATGCGTGTCCCATGAAGAGGAAGGAAAAGACTGAGGTGGACACTGGAGGCACGTCGATGAGCTCCAGATAT
The DNA here is from genome assembly GCF_019320065.1 of Cervus canadensis. NCBI lineage: Eukaryota > Metazoa > Chordata > Mammalia > Artiodactyla > Cervidae > Cervus > Cervus canadensis. The sequence goes on along the minus strand of NC_057419.1, from coordinate 127,824,654 downwards.
CAGCTAACCACCTAAACAACCAGATGGAGCCTTAGCTGGGAGCAGCTGGAAGTAAGGGAGCTGGCTTTTCCATCAGTCATGCTGGAACGTGGACTGAGGAAAGCTCCCACAGAGCTCCCGCAGCTGCACGCCGGCCCCAGCAAGAGGGGAGGAAAGTGAGGAAGGCAAAGGTCAGTTCATTAAGATACCGACTGATTGGCATACCACCAGCAAAATCCAGACTGGGAAATGATATTAGTCAAAGTGCCTGGGTGCTTCAACAGATAAATGATAAGGAAAAGCGAGGGATGGAGGAGAAGATGTAGATTAAAAGAGACTTAAAAATAGGTCTAATTTTTAAAACAGGCAAGATGAAAATATAGGGATGGACATTTAGATAATAAAACTTTTTTTTTCAGACAAGGAACTATAAAAGTCAATAGTTACATATAGGAAAGGGGGAGGCTTGTGATCTGGACAGTGCACATGGAGTGGCTTCTGGGGTAACTGATAAAAATCTACATAGTTCTTAATCTGATAATGGTTATAAAAATGTTGAATTCATTAAGCCACACACCTGTGTAGTTTCCTTATATGTTTTGCTTTATAATAAAAATCATTAAAAAAAATTAAAACAAGGGCATACCCATGGAGTCAAAGTGCAACTGTCGGGGGTGTGGGGGGCGGACATTGTCCTAACCAGTGAATTGTGTTTTTAAGCTACAATTATATTAAGGAAGAAATTTCCCACATCAACTCTATGGTTATCCTGAAGTACAGTTCTTACAGGAAAGCTTAGGACAAGTACCTGGCTCTTGCCTTTTACTTATCAATTTTCAGAATGACTTGGTGTCCTAGGAAGCTCCAATGGTGACTAATGTGTTTTTATTATCTCATTATGAATTCATGGACTTTTATATATTTGATATGCTTCAATAAATCACAGTGACTTTTCACTTTAATACCCAAATTGTTCCATATTAGGCCAATGGGAACCCCATTAAAGTTGATTTCTGAGGCCTTCTGACATGACCATAGTAGTTGCTGATAACTTACTTGTTTTCTAGCACAAGGAGACAGACATCCCAAGTTCATCTAGAACAGCTCCTGCCCTAGACCTGGAGGAAGTCATTTCTCTAAGGAATCCTGGTTTTATTTAGTGGGAAATGATATTCAGAGATTACAATTTGTGTTGTGTGTTGTTTACTCACTAAGTCATATCTGCCTCTTGCGACCCCATGGACTGTGGCCCACCAAGCTCCTCTGTGCATGGGATTTCCCAGTCAAGAATACTGGAGTGGGTTGCCATTTCCTTCTCCAGCAATTTGTATGTCAGGGTGCTTATTGCTATTTGATGACCATTGCTTCTAGGTCTTTTCAGTAGTCAGGCTAGAAATTACCATTTTGTTTAAAACTAGGAATAAAACTACCCTATGACCCAGCAATCCCACTACTGGGCATGTACCCTGAGAAAGCCATAATTCAAAAAGACACATATGCCCCGGTGTTCATAGCAGCACTATTTACAATAGCCAGAATGGAAGCAAGCTAGATGTCTATCAACAGATGAATGGATAAAGAAGTTGTGGTACATGTATATGGTGGAATATTACTCAGTCATAAAAAATGCATCTGAGTCAGTTCTAATGAGGTGGATGAACCTAGAGCCTGTTATACAGAGTGAAGTAAGTCAGAAAGAGAAAAACAAATATCGTATACTAATGCATATGAAGTCTAAAAGGATGGTACCTAACTACAGGGCAGGAATAGAGACACAGACACAGAGAGCAGACTCTGGACAGAGCAGGATAGGAGAGGGTGGGATGAATTGAGAGTAGCATTGAAACATATATATTACCGTATGTAAAATGGATAGCCAGTGGGAATTTGTTGTATGACACAGGGAGCTCAAATCTGGTGCTCTGTGACTACCTAGAGGGATGGGATGGGGTAGGAGGTAGAGGGGAATTTCAAGAGGGAGGGGACATATGTATACTTATGATTGATTCACATTGTTGTATGGCAAAAGCCAAGACAATATTGTAAAGCAATTGTCCTCCAATTAAAAATAAAATTTTAAAAATGAGTTATAGTGATATTTCCAATTCAAATTTAAGATAACAGGATTTTTACTTAACTTCTTTGAATTTATACTTCTATCTCCTTTCTCTTATTTTGAACATCTTGGCTCTTAGAGTTGACATAGTTATCTATAATTGTTCCAAAATAAAAATACCAATATTACCTTTAACAATAAAACTACTAAATGCTGTTTAGAATTTGCTTATAGTTCTCTATGTCCTGAGAATATATCCAAGTAGGGGTGTACAGTCAAAATTCTGTATTTCAAAGTCAAGTTGAAATAATTCTTTTCTCTGTATGGGTTTGTCACCAATGTAGTATAAAGTTAAGGTTGTTTCAGTTTGCTTTCTACTTTTAAGGTTTTTTGCTTTTTTGTTAATTTTGTTTCAAAGTCAAGTATATAACAAGGTATATATTAAGGAAGTCTCAAGACCACCCTTCTCTTCTAACCTGGCCCTCCCTCCCCCTATTGATAAACATCTTTATTAGTTATTGTTCTACTCCAACCTTTGTTTCTCTTTGAAAATATAAGTGGCTATATATATGTGTATTTTCCGTTAGAGTTGGCTACTCAAAAGGTAGCATACAAGCATTGTTTACTTCTGCTTTTTCTCAAAATAAGAGATTGTAGAGATAAATCATATCATTTATATAGAAGTCTCCCTCATTCTTTTATTTTCTTAAACAGCTGTATGATGCCCATTGTGTGGTTTATTCAAGCGGTCCCTAATTTATGGACATTTGGTTTCTTTCCAGTCCTTTGCTAGTACAAATAACACTGCATTGAATCCATATGCTGTTTTCTATTGTAAGTGTGTCTTGTCAGTGACAACATGGATATAATTTTTAATGTGAGTTCCAGTTGAACAAGACTAGTTCCATATGCTAGTGACTGGTCAACAGTAAGAGCTCCTTGCTTAATCTAGTGTTGATGTATTCTATAAAAGGAGAAATCCTGAAGAGAGCAGATATAGTCACAAGTCATTTCTAATTCACTGCCCCTCAACTTTCCCCAAACACATCATACCCACTCCAGTCTCTGGACCTTTGCTCTTCCACAGACCAGTAGCCCCAGAATACTTTCTCTCCTTCATGAATTCTAATTTGAACATTTCCTATCTTTATGCCTGTTTTCTCTGATCTCTGAAAGTATTTTAAAACTTTTAAGTTTTTAGTTTGAATATTCAAGAGGCCTTTGAAAGGATGCATATCTTCTTCCTGCAATTTAGGTGTACTAATTGCTAGATGTGGATCTTCCTTGGTGGCTCAGTGGTAAAGAATCCATCCACTTGCCAATGCAGGAGACGCAGGAGATGCGGGTTCAGTTGCTGGGTCGGGAAGATCCCCTGGAGGAGGAAATGGCTACCCACTCCAGTATTCTTGCCTGGGAAATTCCACGGACAGAGAAGCCTGGCAGGCTGCAGTCCATAGGGTCACAAAGTGTCGGACACGACTGAGCGACTGAGCATGCAAGCATGCACTGCTAGATGGCAGAAGTATCTTGGTTTTGTTCACATGTTCTGAAACCCCAAAGCCTGGGCAAATTGGGTGAGTTTCTCTGAGCCAATTTCCTGATCTGCAAATTAAAAGGAATGGGTTCGTAATTTCTAAAGTTTCTGTCTCTACGATGAGTTTAAATAATTTCCTAAATGTTTTCAGTTTCTTCTGACCACCTCTTTTATTTCCTCTTGGCAAGAGAGAAAAATGAGATCCAGGCCTTTCCTAGACTGAGGGCATAATACTCAGGAATCACCACTAACTGAAGAGGAAAATTAAAAAGAAAATTTTCCATGTTGTTTTCACCAAAGAGTGAAAATCCTCCTATTTATCAATCTTCTCCCCTTCCCCACTAGCTGCTGGCTAGGTATTACTTGAATCTATGTTTATTTCATTTGATATTTTATTTTCTTACTCAACCAACATTTATATAAAGTCTTCTGTGTGCCAGACACTATTTGGTCATTATTGGTTTTACTCTTTTTTTGTTGTTTTGTTTTTAGCAGTAGCTTGAGCTCAAAATCTGTTTTCTTCTTTTGGAACTTCTAATTATAAATGCAAACAATTCCCAGAATAGCAACTTCTGAATAACCAATTGAAGCAATTTTCTTGACTAAACTATAAACCAGATTAATCATCTCTTTAAGTAGGTGGTAAGGGTGGTTCTCATATGTTGTAAGTTAATGGGCCAGCAAAATTAAAAGAAAACAACTGAATGACCTAGAATTGCCACTTTTTTGTTTTGCTAAGTGAAGGTGTTACAAAGAGACAGCTGCCACCATAAAATAAGGAGCTTTTTGGGTTCCAAGGGAAAAAAAAAGCTAGAACAGAAATATTCATGAGAAAGTTATAGTAAAGGAAATTCTTTTAAACTGCATATAAATTTAGATTCATGAAACTTTCTTTGAGTTTTTTTTTTTAAACATCGTGCCTGTGGGAACATTGTCACAGACTAATCAAAGTCTATGGATCAGTGTTTGCAAATCACCATTTTAGGATGGGAATTTTATTCTGTATTTTCTTCTGACTTGTGTTCCCTTTGTGCTGGGCTCCAAGAAATAATCATCAGATTCAGCTGAAGTCTACCCTTAGAGGTAATACATTTTAACAAAAGCATTATTTTTGTGACTGAGGAAGTGGTGTGTTATGCTGTGAATGACACCGATGAGGTAAAAATGGCTTTGTACACAGTTAAATATTTGTAGCTCAGGTTTTACTGATGATGAAAGAGACCCAGAAAGGTTAAGTGAGCTAGCGCCCTCAACTCAATGAGTCAGTAAATAGATAAGAATAGAACAAGACTCTGGACTTTTGGGACCATATAACCACTCTATTACAATAAGAAATTAGAACAGATTAACTATGTGATTTTCAATAGCTTTGGCTGACTCATTATCCTAATGATACAGCATGACTCTTCTAACAAATATGAATGAGTTTATACCTTACTCCCAGACTCAAATTAGCTTTATTCCTATTACACTTGGTTGTGGAATAAATTCACCTTTTGCTCTAGCTAGTGAGAAGACCATGAACTTTAGCAGTGGTTGTCCAATGTCCCACTTAATAAAATACTGTGAAGACGCCTAGACAAATAGGATCTTGACAATCGATGATTTTCCCCAGCATTCTCACAGTTCACTAATGCAAACAGGACTAATCTTCAGCTGAGAGATACTAGAATTCTATGATTTTTCTACCTCTTCTGATATACAGGCCAATACTGAGTCAACTAGATCAGGGATTGTCCATTTTAGCAAGATTTTCTAAAGATTTTGTGTATAGTGAGTGTCCAAAGTCATTTTTTCTTCAACAGTGGAGTCATAGGGAAAATTTTTGCTTTGTTTAAATTTAATTTTCTATTTTGGTATAAAAATAGTGAGAGTTTGCATGGAACCACATTAGACCCCATTACATATTATTATTAGTAATCTCATATTATTCTTTCTAATCCTAATCTACTCATCCTCTGGATTAAATTTTATCCCCCTTTTTGAAAGAAAAAAGCTGAGACTTAGAAACATAAAATACAAACAGTCCTGGATGACTGTAGGGCTGTCAACAGATGCAGTTGTTAAACAATGACTAACACGGTGTGATCCCAGCCTAGTCATCACAGAAGACTGGCCCTTTAAGGCTGGGAGAGGCCACAAGGGAAGACCTGAGCTAAAAACCTGGCCAAGATCTACAGATTTTGTTGACACAGCCTCAATTCTAAGGAGAACTCCTCGAGGCTATTGTGTGTGACTAGGCTCCTGCCTTGCCATGGTTTCCACTTCCCTGTCTCTTTGTGTCTGCTACAGCCCTGATTCCAAATTTCCTGCACCAGCCTGCTTTATTAAGGAAGGGGGTGTTCATTTGGTTTACTAATCTGTCTCACCCCCCCATCAAAGCACATTTACTTTAATTTACCTGACATAAGTCTCAATCACTTCCGCCTAGCAGTCACCAGCCACAGCTGGTATTTGCTTTTGTCAGCCTAAGACTCTTCTGTTACCATCCTTACCTTGAATCTATTTATTCACTCTCACCTCTTCAAGCTGTGTTCCCTTTATCCTAGTCCTCAGTTCAGTGCAGTCGCTCAGTCGTGTCCAACTCTTTGCGACCCCATGAACCACAGCACACCAGGCCTCCCTGTTCATTACCAACTCCCGGAGTCCACCCAAACCCATGTCCATGGATGTCAGTGATGCTATCCAACCATCTCATCCTCTGTTCTCCCCTTCTCCTCCTGCCCTCAGTCTTTCCCAGCATCAGGGTCCTTTCCAATATGTTAGCTCTTCGCATCAGGTGGCCAAAGTATTGGAGTTTCAGCTTCAACATCAGTCCTTCCAATGAACACTCAGGACTGATCTCCTTTAGGATGGACTGGTTGGATCTCCTTGCAGTCCAAGGGACTCTCAAAAGTCTTCTCCAACACCACAGTTTAAAAGCATCAATTGTAGGCCTTATCTAATTTCTAGTAGATTTGGGATTATAATTGATTATATGACTCCTGTCTATTCTTTATTTATTATATCTTTATTTATTATATTTATTTATAAATAAATTCTATATAAATATATATCTATATAAACATATATCTATATAAATAAAGTCTATATTCATTTATTATAGACTCCTGTCTATTTATTCACTCACATCCAATGCATTCAAAATATATTCATTGAGTGTCTACTACTAGTCACTGTGATAGATACTAAGGATAAAGCAGTGAACAAGACAGACATGTTCTCTGCTTCTGTAGAGCTTAAAATTTAGCAAGAGAGATAGTCAATAATAATCACAGTAATGAATGTGCTCAGTAGCTCAGTCGTGTTCAACTCTTTGCAGCCCCATGGACTGTAGCCTGCCAGGCTCCTCTGTCTGTGGAATTTTCCAGGCAAGAATAGTAGAGTGGGTTGCCATTTCCTTCTCCAGGGGATCTTCCCAACCCAGGGGTCGAACCCACATCTCTTGCATCTCCTGCATTGACAGGCGAGTTCTTTACCACTAGTGCCACCTGGGAAGATGAATATATAAGTTGACCTTACCTAGGGGTGGGGTTGGAATCAGGAAAGGCTTTTCTTAAGAAAAGAAGCCGGAGCTGAGATTTGCAGGAGTAGTTCAAACTAGAGGAGGCAGGAGTTGTGTTGGGGGCCCATGAGAGTGTGCCTGGCAGAAACCATCTGTAATAGGAAGCAGAATTGACTAAGGGCCTCAGCTGCTGTGTCCTGGCACTTCTCTTAGGCTGTTCCCTCCTATGACTGAGTGCTTAGTCACTCAGTCATGTCTGACTCTTTGCGAACCCATGGACTATAGCCCACCAAGCTCCTCTGTCTATGGGATTCTCCAGGCAAGAATACTGGAGTGGATAGCCATTCCTTTCTCCAGGGGATCTTCCCCACCCAGGGATTGAACCCGGGTTTCCTGCATTGGTGGGCAGGTTCTTTACCATCTGAGCCACCAGGGAAGCACCCATGACTGAGTACAGCAGGGATACTAAGGCAGACATGTGGACTCCTTTGTTGGACAACTTTGGCTCAAGGTCTTGCAGAAGTTTCCTTAGACTGCCTGGTAGTCTCAACTGCTTCCATCCATCTGTTTCTCTTCTTTCCCTCCTTTCTGGTCAGGCTTCACTCACAGCTCCTTCTCTATTTTCTTTCACACTGTCATTTCTCCTAATAAAATCTTGCCATGTTTAATCTTGTTTTGACAAGAGCTTCTTGGAGGTGTAGAATAATGTAAGCAGAGTGGGTATGTGAGATGCAGGGAGCAGTGTTTACTTCCTAGGCCTAGATCTGAGTCACATGACTTGATAAGAAAACCCAAAGCTGTGAGGCTTCAAGAAAACTTAATGGTTGGTAGCTGGTATGCATGACCAGGCTATCAGGAATAATAAAGTCAAGAGGGGTGAGAAGGAAGATGCTGGGGCACTGGCTACAAGCCCTGCCGTTGCCTTCTGCCATCCAAAAGCTGGGGGATGATCTCTGAGAGTCTTGGGGATGCTAGTATTTTCATTTGGCACCATCTTACATGGCTGACTCTGGTTTGTCTTCCTGGCTTCAGATGTCACTCTTTTCCTCCGTGATTACCAAGTGGTTGCTACATCATCAAGTGAGGAAATACTGGGTAACACAGTAGAGAATTTGGAATCCAGGCTTTACTTCTTTCCTAAAGATGATCTCATTTGGTCAAGATCTGTCTTCCAGCTTCCAAAAATCTTATTTTTCTTGGTTTGGGCCTTTCCACAAGTTCTTTGCTATGTCTTTTGTCTTTGTAAACATGAAATGTTTTATTTTCTTCACTCAATTAAAATGCCCTTGTGGGGACTTCCCTGGTGGTCCAGTGGTTAAGACTTCACCTTTCATTGCAGCGAATATGGGTTAGATCCCTGGTCAGGGAGCTAAGATCCCACATGCCTTGTAGCCAAAAACATAAAACAGAAGCAATATTTTAACAAATAAAGACTTTAAAAATGGTCCACATCAAAAAAAAAAAAAACCTTAAAAAATGCTCATATGTTTTCAGCTCTCTTCCTTTCTTTTGGTTTGATTGATTGATTTTTTTTTTTTTTTTTTGGTGGGGGGAAGTACAGTTACTTTACAATGTTATGTTAGCTTCTCCTGTACAACAAAGTGAATCAGCTATATAGCTCTCTTCTTTCCTTAATATTTATTTGTTTGTTTGTTTGCCCTGGATCTTAGATATGGCACAGAGGATCTTCAATTTTTGTTGTAACATGTGGGGTCTTTTAGTTGCAACATGTAGGATCTAGTTCCCTGAACAGAGATTGAACCCAGGCCCCCTGCATTGGGAGCAAGGTGTCTTAGCCACTGGACCACCCGGGAAGTCCCACAGCTCTCTTCTTGAAGAGGCAGGTGTGTGTTCTGAAAAGAATGGGAACAGAGATGGAACCTCAACTCTACCACTTCCTACATGTGAGACTTTGTGGAAGTTAATTTTATGAGCCTCGATTTTCTTGTTTATAAAATGGAGATAACATCACCTACCTCCCAGGATAGTTGTGAGGATTAAATGAGTTATGGTATATAAAAAGACCTGGTACATAGTAGGTATAGAAAATATTAGTTCCCTTTTAGCTCCCATACCAATGAAAGTCTTGGGAGAGCTATTTCCATTTTGGTTTTCCCACATTTCATTTATCTGAGGACAAATAAGTCCTTTTTCTTATGCATTTTATTATTCAAATCTTCGGTGCATTCAAAACTCATATGGCAAGTAATTGATTCATCATAAAGACAAGGAGCTTACAGGGCCACAGAATGAAAACCTGGAAACTACTAATTAGACTCCATTCATTCATTCAGCTATTTATTCACCTAATATTTCTGGACATTATGTCTCCCCTGTGTGAGGCTAAGTGTCCCCAAGGCTTGCATTTTCAGGATAGATCATAGCATGGAATTGGGAGCTATGTAAAATTAGTCAATCATATATCAGGATCCCAAAAGATTCTGGGCCACATCCCACTACAGGGAATAGTTCAATTCAGTTCAGTCACTTAGTCGTGTCCAACTCTTTGCAACCCCATAGACTGTAGCATGCCAGGCTTCCATGTCCATCACCAACTCCCGGAGTTTGCTCAAATTCATGTCCATCACCGACTCGATGGACGTGAGAGGGAATATCATAGTAATTCAGTAATTCAGTCTCTAGTAATTCAGTCTCTGAATTACTAAATGAATTACTAAATGAATCTAGTAATTCAGTCTCTCTTGAGGCCCTGATGACCCTCCATGCTGTGTGAGTCAGCTTTTCCTCTCCAGCTTTTCCACTACCTAGCTATAGAAGATTGAGCAAGTTACTTAGCCTCAAAGACTTTGTTTTTTTCATTTGCAAAATGAAGTGAATATAAATATTTTCCCTCAAAAGTTGTTATGATGATTAAATGAACTGTCCTGTGCTCCCCACAATGCAAGGCCCATAATAAGCACCCACTATCTATCACCTTTCACCACCATTATCACCATCATTATTATTCAGGTTGTGTTAAGTCACTTCAGTCGTGTCCGACTCTGCAACTCTTTGGACTGTAGCCCGCCAGGCTCCTCTGTCCGTGGGATTCTCCAGGCAAGAATACTGGAGTGGATTGCTATGCTCTCCTCCAGGGGATTATTCAGGTTAAGTGACTCTAATAGTTTGTAGGCCCAGATTTTAAATATTCACACCATTTTCCCTTTTCATCTGGAGGAGGATGGGGATGACAAATGTGAATGCCAACGCTACCACTTAGTAGCTCTGAGACCTTCAGTAAGTCATTTAATATTGCTAAACCACAATTTTCAGATCTTTAAAACAAGAGACTAATGGTCCCTATTTCATAAGACTGTTGGGAATATTCCATGAGATAATGGGGAAAGGCACTTAGCCCAGTGCCTGGAAGAACACTTATTAGAAGGCAGCTATCAGAATCACAAAGTTAGTTTTCTATCATCTCTGACCTCTCTTCTTGTCCTCCTCTCCATCTCATTTTTCTGGGGTGGGGCTCTGTTCAGAGGAAGGAAAAAATAATTGTGCAAGGGAACAGTCTCTTTATCTCTAGAAAGACCTACTTTTACTTTATAACATAGGCAATGAAACCTCCTTTGGCTAAATCTCTCCATTTCAGTCAATGCCCTGGGCTTTATCTTTTATCCCCAAAGTGTCCATAATCATGTTTTACTGAAGAGGAAAATAGCATCCCACCACACATACACACACACACTCCCCAGGTAAATTCTGCTATCTTCTCCCCTGTATGGCTCCTATCAGTTTTAAAAATCAACTTTCCCTTCAGGTAATACAGTGGGTCACTAAATAAGAGATTTCAGGCATCAGCCTCAGACCAAGAAGTCTCATTGACTATACTGTGTGTGCTCACCACCTCCACCAATTTCAATCTAGAAACATCTCCAAGCCATTAATGTCAAATGCAATGCGCTCAGCCTCCTACAATCTCCACCAGTCTGTCTGAGGATGCTTTGGCACATAGGTGCATAAATGCCACTCTGATCTGCAGAAACCTTCAAATCAGCCCGGTGGGGCGAGAGGAGAAAACGTATGTAGTGGGGGGTGGGGTGGAGTGGGGGAAGAGCAGAAATCAACTGAATTATAAAGCACTTACTTACCAGGTTATAAGAAACATTAAACTAAACAGCCTGAACAGTCCATTTGCTGAAAAGACATTTAATTATTTCAGTGAGAACTAGTTAGAGATGAGAGCCCATAAAATAAACAAAGAGATACTAGCATTTGATTTTAATGTCTTTCTATTTTGCCACAGGCCACAATTTAATTAAAATTCTGAATAGAAATTTTAAGACGACACATTCTCCTCCGTAGCAGCCAGACAATAGAGATAAAATATCCCTAATATCTTCCTGGAATTTGAGACATTTTAGCTAAATGCCCACAGCTAGATGATCTTTGCCAAGTGTCCCCCCACCAGCCCGCCCCTTCCGCTGATGAGAGATGCTTGCTATCGTTAAGCTCCATGTTTTAAATTTGGGCCAAGTGCCCATGGGTCATAGAAACTTTGCTATTTATTTTAGAGAAAAATGCAGAACTGATTATTGGAAAAACTAATCAAACGAGGTAGAGATGAGTATGGCTGTTGCGGGAGAGACGTGGGGTGGTTTTATTGATTGATTTTCATTGGCTGAGCAAGCACTGAATCAAAATTATGATTCTGGTTTCTAGTCTTGGCTCTAAAAAATGTATTTTAAACTTCTCAACACTTCAACTTTGCCATCTGTGAAATGGGAAAGGATAGATTGGTGATTCTTTAAGGTTCCTCTGGCTCTAATATTCCATGTCTTTAATATAGTAAGCTAAATGTGGTCTAGATTAGACATGGCAACAAATCCAAATAGCTTGGAAATGGCAGTGGTTCTTCTGTGTTGATCAGGTTCCAGAAGGAATTACACAAATTGACACATCTATTTTTTTTTCAATGTCCAGTGACAAGAATACACAGAACTGTACAAAAAAGATCTTCACGACCCAGATAATCATGATGGTGTGATCACTTACACTCACCTAGAGCCAGACATTCTGGAATGTGAAGTCAAGTGGGCCTTAGGAAGCATGACTACGAACAAAGCTAGTGGAAGTGATGGAATTCCAGTTGAGCTATTTCAAATCCTGAAAGATGATGCTGTGAAAGTGCTGCACTCAATATGGCAGCAAATTGGAAAACTCAGCAGTGGCCACAGGACTGGAAAAGGTCAGTTTTCATTCCAGTGCCAAAGAAAGGCAATGCCAAAGAATGCTCAAACTACCGCACAATTGCACTCATCTCACACGCTAGTAAAGTAATGCTCAAAATTCTCCAAGCCAGGCTTCAGCAATACGTCAACTGTGAACTTCCAGATGTTCAAGCTGGTTTTAGAAAAGGCAAAGGAACCAGAGGTCAAATTGCTAACATCCACTGGATCATTGAAAAAGCAAGAGAGTTCCAGAAAAACATCTATTTCTGCCTTATTGACTATGCCAAGGCCTTTGACTGTGTGGATCACAATAAACTGTGGAAAATTCTGAAGGAAATGGGAATACCAGACCACCTGACCTGCCTCTTGAGAAATCTGTATGCAGGTCAGGAAGCACCAGTTAGAACTGGACATGGAACAACAGACTGGTTCCAAATAGGAAAAGGAGTACGTCAAGGCTGTATATTGTCACCCTGCTTATTTGTCAGGCCAACGTATATTGTCAGCCCAACGCTGGGCTGGATGAAGCACAAGCTGGAATCAAGATTGCTGGGAGAAATATCAATAACCTCAGTTACACAGATGACACCCTTATGGCAGAAAGTGAAGAAGAACTAAAGAGCCTTTTGATGAAAGTGAAAGAGGAGAGTGAAAAAGTTGACTTAAAGCTCAACATTCAGAAAACTAAGATCATGGCATCTGGTCCCATCACTTCATGGCAAATAGATGGGGAAACAGTAGAAACAGTGTCAGACTTTATTTTGGGGGGCTCCACAAAATCACTGCAGACGGTGATTGCAGTCATGAAATTAAAAGACGCTTGCTCCTTGGAAGGAAAGTTATGACCAACCTAGACAGCATATTAAAAAGCAGAGACATTACTTTGTCAACAAAGGTCAGTCTAGTCAAGGCTATGGTTTTTCCAGTAGTTGTGTATGGATGTGAGAGTTGGACTATAAAGAAGGCTGAGCACTGAAGAATTGATGCTTTTGAACTGTGGTGTTGGAGAAGACTCTTGAGAGTCCCTTGGACTGCAAGGAGATCCAACCAGTCCATCCTAAAGGAGATCAGTCCTGGGTGTTCATTAGAAAGACTGATGTTGAAGCTGAAACTCCAATACTTTGGCCACCTGATGCAAAGAGCTGACTTGTTCGAAAAGACCCTGATGCTGGGAAAGATTGAGGGCAGAAGGAGAAGGGGACAACAGAGGATGAGATGGTTGGATGGCATCACCAACTCAATGGACATGGGTTTGGGTAGACTGCAGCAGTTGGTGATGGAGAGGGAGGCCTGGTGTGCTGTGGTTTATGGGGTCACAAAGAGTTGGACACGACTCAGCCACTGAACTGAACTGAACTGAATGACTAGAGCAATGGCTGGGTCATAGTAGGTGCTCAATAAATATTGGCCAACCATATGAGTCTTTTAGCTCTTGGCTTTAATTACCAAGCTTCCCAACCCATATTGTGTAAATGTTAGGGTGTCTGATAAGTTTTGTTGCTTATGAATTTCCTCCTTTTGTCCTAATGATTATAGGGGAGAAGACTTAGCCAGAGAAGTAGGGTCTGGGTAACCTAAGCACATCAAAGGTGACAAAACATTTAGTGGCTGGGCTGTTGAAGTATAGCAAGGGAGATCCAGCATTTAGAGGCTAGAGCTCTCCAAACAAATATAACTCACCAGTGCTTTATTTTTATTTATTTATTTATTTTTGACTGTGCTGGGTCTTCAACGTTGCACGGGCTTTTCTCCAGTTGCGGTGAGTGAGGACGTCTCACTGTGGTGGCTTCTCTTGTGGAGCATGGGTGCAGCTTCAGTAGTTGTGGTACATGTGCTCAGTCGTAGCAGCTCGCAGGCTCTAGAGCACAGGCTCTAGTTAGTTGTGGTACAAGAGCTTAGTTGCTCTGTGGCATTTGGGACCTTCCCAGACCAGGGATCGAACCCATGTTTCCAGCACTGGCAGGTGGATTCTTTACCACTGAGCCACCAGGGAAGCCCCACCAGTGCTTTAAAGAAAGCCTATTACATGCAAATCAAAATAGTGGTTACCTCATTGTGATAGAATTGTGATTGACCTTTGTAGTACAATGGAAGCTTCTGGTGTGTTATTATATTTTATAACCTGATCTGGGTGGTAGTCACTTTAGTGTATATGTAAGTAAACATTTACTGAGCCATTCACTTAAGATCTGTGCACTTTACTATATGTGTATTATATCCCCAAAAATGTTTTAAAAATGAGGGAAAAATGTACATAGCAGAAAAAAGTAGCCCACCACAATTTATATTTCAAACAAAGTATTGACACGTAAATTTCAACTGCTCTATTATAATCATGTTTTACTTAAGGCCTTTATGGGACAAACTGGTGAGAGAGATTTCTTATAAAATAGTATTTCCTGCAAATCAAAACCACAATGAGGTACCATTACACGCCAGTCAGGATGGCTGCTATCCAAAAGTCTACAAGCAATAAATGCTGGAGAGGGTGTGGAGAAAAGGGAACCCTCTTACACTGTTGGTGGGAATGCAAACTAGTACAGCCGCTCTGGAGAACAGTGTGGAGATTTCTTTAAAAACTGGAAATAAAACTGCCATATGACCCAGCAGTCCCACTTCTGGGCATACACACCAAGGAAACCAGATCTGAAAGAGACACGTGCACCCCAGTGTTCATCGCAGCACTGTTTATAATAGCCAGGACATGGAAGCAACCTAGATGCCCATCAGCAGACGAATGGATAAGGAAGCTGTGGTACATATACACCATGGAATATTACTCAACCATTAAAAAGAATTCATTTGAATCAGTTCTAATGAGATGGATGAAACTGGAGCCCCTTATACAGAGTGAAGTAAGCCAGAAGGATAAACACCAATACAGTATACTAACGCTTATATATAGAATTTAGAAAGATGGTAACGATAACCCTATATGCGAAACAGCAAAAGAGACACAGATGTACAGAACAGACTTTTGGACTCTGTGGGAGAAGGCGAGGGTGGGATGTTTTGAGAGAACAGCATCGAAACATGTATACTATCAAGGGTGAAACAGATCACCAGCCCAGGTTGGATGCATGAGACAAGTGCTCGGGGCTGGTGCACTGGGAAGACCCAGAGGGATCAGGTGGAGAGGGAGGTGGGAGGGGGGATCGGGATGGGGAACACATGTAAATCCATGGCTGATTCATGTCAATGTATGGCAAAAACCACTACACTATTGTAAAGTAATTAGCCTCCAACTAATAAAAATAAATGGAAAAAAAAATACTATTTTCTTAGAAACACTAGGCCCCTGCAGAGACTCCTGTCTCTTTACTTGCCCTCCTCCCCTATTGTATTGCAAGCCTTTCACGGTCAGGAAACCTTTCAACTGTATATTCCAAGTGTGTAGCACAGATTAAGTGTTTAATTAATTGCTATTTCTACCACAGTTGCAGTGTTTTCTGCAAAAGAGTAAAGCAGATAAAGACTATCTTGTTTTACCTTCTGTCATACTTTTTCCTTGTTTTGACTTCTGTCTTGGTGCCCCTTTGCCCTGCCTATCACTTCCAGCTCCCTGCTGTTGTAGCTATAGGACACACTTGCCCAGTAGAAAGGGCACTGTGCCTTTATAATAGTGGACACTTAATAGATGCTTATTGGCTGAGGCAGAGAAACAGGTTTGACGGTCCTGATGTAACTGGTGTCTCACTGAGTTGAGGAAGTCAGCCTGCTAGGTCACGGGTGGAGATGGCGTGGGGTTCATCTGCTGTCAGGAGCAACACACAAGCAGAGAAAGTCAAGAAATAGCACCAGTGCCAGGTCTGTAGCCCAGCCTGGGGCCCAGGGGCCTGAAATACCAAGCCAAAGAGTGTCCAGTTACAGGAGTCAAAGACAAGAAGAGCCAATGCCAAGGCAGTGGAGATCCATGGGAATGTATGAGCATGCGTGAAAGAGAGTCAAGTGGCAATCATATCTGCCCAGGCTGATAGTTTTGAATGGCCTGCACCAGGATTCTTTTGGGCCATGCCTTTTCTGTCTGTCAATCTTAAACTGGCTGCATCCATATCTCTGGTTGTCAACTAATTTATCTAATCCTACAGGGACTTCCCTATAGCTCAGACGGTAAAAAATCTGGCTGCAATGCAGGAGACCCAGGTTTGATCCCTGGGTCAGGAAGACCCTCTGGAGAAGGGAATGGCAATCCGCTCCTGTATTCTTACCTGGAGAATCCCATGGTCAGAGGAGCCTGGCGGGCTGCAGTCCATGGCGTCACAAAGAGTTGGACATGACTGAGCAACTAATACTATTACTACCACCAGAAGTTTAGCTTATTGCATTAATACCTTACAGTTGTGTTGTCCTTTTGCATTCATTAATATTTTTTGCATATATTAAATTCCTGCAACAATCCTATGAGGGAGTTGTATCACATGTTAGCCTTGCCATTTAACAGGTAAAGAATTAAGAGCAAGAGAAGTTATGTGCTCTACCCAAGGTCACACAGGTAGAAACTGGCAGTCAGAACTAGAACCTGCGTATATATGGAATCTAGAAAAATGATACTGATGAATTTATTTTCAAGGCAGCAATAGAGAGATAGACATAAAGAACAGACCTATGGACATGGGGGGAAGGGAGGAGGGAGATGGTGAGATGTATGGAGAGAGTAACATGGAAACTTACAACACCGTATGTAAAACAGATAGTCAATGGGAATTTTCTGTATGACTCGGGGAACTCAAACAGGGGCTCTGTGACAATCTAGAAGGGTGGGATGGGGAGGGAGGTGGGAGGGAGGTTCGGGAGGGAGGGGACATGGGTGTACCTATGGCTGATTCTTATAATGTTTGATAGAAAACAAAATTCTGTAAAGCAACTATCCTTCAATTAAAAAGTAAATAAAAAATAAACAAATTAGAACCCGACTCTTTTGAGTGCAAGCTCAATGAGGTGTTTTTTTTAAATCACACTGAAGATGCCTAATAACGATTTAAGGGATAACTTGCCTGATGATATTTGCCTTTTCATAGGGGATTCTTTAAGAAGGAGAGAAGTGACTTTTAATGGTGGAAATTTATGATATTTTTGCAGGAGGTGGAAGATACTTTGGGACAGAAGAGTCTGCTGAGTTCTTTTCAAATCATACCACATAGCTGGTGTCCTAGTCTGTGTTCTCCTGAGAATAGCCCTGCTATCTGGGCTGTATATTCCATGCTACCTGGGACAACATGGGTGATACAGGTTAATCCTTTGCCTCTTGCTCTACAGATTGGGCCATATAACATAGATGTTAGAAGCAAAAATTCTGGAGCCAGATAGCCTGGGTTGGAATTGCAGCTTTGCCATGTACTAATTGTGAAACCCAGAGCAAGTTTGTTTCTCTGAGCCTTCGTTTCTTCGCATCTGTGAGATGCCCAATAATAGCAACATTTACCTCTTGTGAGGATTAAATGACTTAATGTATGTAAAGAGCTGAGAACAGTTCTTGGCATATAGGAAGTGCTACAGAAGCATTCAGTTCAGTTCAGTCGCTCAATCATGTCCGACTCTGCGACCCCATGGACTGCAGCATGCCAGGCTTCCCTGTCCATCACCAACTCCCAGAGCTTGCTCAAAATCATGTCCATCGAGTCAGTGGTGCCATTCACCCATCTCATTCTCTGTCACCCCTTCTCCTCCTGCCTTCAATCTTTCCCAGCATCAGGGTTTTTTTTTCAATGAGTCAGCCCTTGGCATCAGGTGGCCAAAGTATAGGAGCTTCAGCTTCAGCGTCAGTCCTTCCAATGAATATTCAGGACTGATTTCCTTTAGGATTGACTGGTTGGATCTCCTTTCAGTCCAAGGGACTCTCAAGAGTCTTCTCCAACACCACAGTTCAAAAGCATCAATTCTTCAGCGCTCAGCTTTCTTTATGGTCCAACTCTCACATCCATACATGACTACTGGAAAAACCATAGCTTTGATAGATGGACCTTTGTTGGCAAATAATGTCTCTGCTTTTTAATATGCTGTCTAGGTTGGTCATAGCTTTTCTTCCAAGGAGCAAGCATCTTAATTTCATGGCTAAAGTCACCATCTGCAGTGATTTTGGAGCCCAAGAAAATAAAAGTCTGTCACTGTTTCCATTGTTTCCCCATCTATTTGCCATGAAATGATGAGATTGGATGCCATGATCTTCATTTTTTGAATGTTGAGTTTTAAGCCAGCCTTTTCACTCTCCTCTTTCACTTTCATTAAGAGGCTCTTTAGTTCCTCTTCACTTTTATTATTATTATTATTATTGACAGTATTGTAATATGACGTGTCTTTTGGTGAGAACTGTGTTGGATACCTGTGCCAATGGTCTCAGGGAGGGTCTCAGGCAAGGTGAAAAATGATGCCTTTGGACAGATACATAGACTGTGCAGGAAACCCAGACAATGACTCCATATTCACCTTAGGACTCTTGAATATCAGTCCTGCCAAGAGTCAGTGCACCTGAGCAATTACAGGTGCAGATTACTTGGGCCACAGACAACAGTAGCTCCTTTTAGGAGCCGTTGATTCCCTCCCTGTGAACAACATGTCATTATAATCTGTATAGATATGATAAAGCAATGCTCCTCTGGACCCCAAATGGCCAAATATTTGCAACGTTCATGCGTAAAGATTGATATTTAATTTTCTGAAGTTGTCATGACAACAGATGTTCATCCACTTCCTGGGGGAGCGGGCCTCCCTTGTGTAGGGTAGGTGTGATCACTAACAGACGTGGAAAATAAGTAAGAGAAGTTCAGCCCTCATTGTCAGAGAGCAACTGAGCCTTGCAAAAGCCCAGCCCCTTCAGTGGCTGTGTGACGAAGCCCAGCTCCCACTGCTCTCTCTGCCTCTGATCACCAGCTAGCCCTGACTCAGTTTGGCACTTAATTAGATCCCACCTAAGGGGAAATCTCCCCTCCCCAATTATAGGCCCACTCCAAGAGTGCCCCTGTCCTCCAGACAAAAGCAGCAGGAGACAGGTGACATTTGAGACAGCCCCAGCTATTAAGTTAACCATTTATTCCCCAGGATCCTCTAAGCCACATCCCTGTACCCAGCTCACCAGATCAGCTACATAACTGGATAACTGCATGCGTGCATGTGTGCTAAGTTGCTTCACTCATGTCCGACTCTTTGCAACTCCATGGACTGTAGCCCACCAGGCTCCTCTGTCCCTGGGATTTCCTAGGCAAGAATATGGGAGTGGATTGCCATTTCCTTCTCCAGGGGATCTTCCTAACCCAGGGATCGAACCTGTGTCTCTTGCATCTCCTGCATTGGCAGGTGGATTCTTTACCGTTAGTGCCAGCTGGGAAGCCTGAACAACTGCTTAAGGATATATAATGTGGCATTCGATCCCTGGGTCAGGAAGATCCCCTGGAGGAGGTCATAGCAACCCAGTAAAGTATTCTTGCCTGGAGAATCCCATGGACAGAGGAGCCTGGTGGGCTACAGTCCACAGGGTTGCAAAGAGTTGGACACAACTTAGCATGCATGTAACTGTAGATAGGCTCTATAAGGAGCCATATTGCTTTGGTCTCCTCCCCATCCCCTTAAAATTGCCATTATGAAATTGTGTTTCATCACAAATGTTAATTTGTGTTTTGATTTTCCTGTTGCTGTATTGTGTTTTTAAGTGAACGTTATCCCAAATCCTTGATGGAAGGAGGGAACACATACATAAATCCTGTTTAGAGTGGACACAACCATCCCCATAATTTGAATTGCATAGTATGTGCTAATGAAGATGAAGACCTGGCAGTGTTTGTTTACTGGGTGGGCTGGGAGCAGGCAGGGAGAGAGTTGTAGGGAAATAAGGGACTTTTGGATACCTGTGGCTTCTGAAGTGTCATAAAGTATAAAGAAGTTGTCAGCAGAGAAACTGTGAATGTGGCAGGGTACTGGCTCCCTGGAAAAGGGGAGTCCTCCAGCTCAGCAACCCTAAATTAGCCTGCTGCTCTCTCTCTACTGGCTCTAGGACACCTCCTCCAGATACATTGGCTACAGTTTCCTGGGGACTCTGGTGTATGTTTGCCTGCTCACACATCGTTGACTACACTGGCATGTGAGTGTCCAAAGCCATTTCAAATGCCACCTTTGGCACAGGTGCCTGACATCTTATCTCCTGGATTAGAATAGCTACTTTTATCTGGTACGTGATTTGTAATCTGTCTGCTTGCAATTAGGCCTAAAAATATCTTTGCGGCCAGCTCAGTCATTTTCATGATCTTGACCACAGGATGGAAGCCTATTTTGATACGTGATAGAGTGGGATTCTGATCTGCAAGGCCCTTTCAAACTCTCTGGCACTGTAAGTCCATGACTAGAAACTGAGACAAATCTTTGAGCTGATTATAGCTACATTATGGCAACATTCTGGCATAATCTATCAGTCATGATCTTGTGCTTCTGGGAATCAGTAGAAAATATGTTACCATTTTTTTCTCTTAAAGTAAAGCAAAATGTGGACAGCAGATTTCACAAATATTTTAATGGGTAGTTATTTGCTCTACAAAATGACTCAGAAATTCCTTTAAATAGCCAGTTCCTCTGGTGTGCTTAAAATATGGGTCAATTTATTTTTTTTAAAAAAAGCCTTTTCACGTGCAGCACATTTAGAAATGAGTCTGTTATATAAAGAAAGATACATATGCATGATGGTTTGGGGTTTGGTTTTGAATTGAACAGACTTCACTTGTCCAAATGAATTCACTTCTATCTTTGTCCAGGAAAGTCTTATTTTGACTTTGGGAGCTGAAGGTAATTGGATTAGGATTGTTTAGGAAAAAAAAAAAAAAAAGTCAACAGAGAAGTACCATTCATCCTGCCTCCTGTGGTGGTCTCAGACAACCAGATTCTTGTTACAGAGGAGTCATAATGGTCTCAATGGTCCTTTCTATGCACCTCTTCCCTGGGGGGTGTTAGTAGAAAGTGTGGTATTTTAACTTTTTAGCTGGAATATGTAAACTTTCAAAAGAAGTCAGAAAATTCTGGTAGTATGTGAATCTTATGGAAAAGATCTGTGATTCTTTAGACAAAAGCTGATCTTCTTGAGCATCCCAGAAAAATTTGTATATAGCCTTAGATTCTTTTTGGAGTCAATATTGAGACCTTTTGGAGTGTAAGTAGCTCTGAAAGTCAAGAGACCATCCTTACTTTACTGTCTTGTTCTGCCTTTCGAGTGAAACCTGTAAGTATTCAGCTGTGAGGCTTGCTGAGACTCAGCAGGAATGGGGAGAAGGCCAGCACTGAGCTGAAGCAGGGTAAAGGCTCTCATCCAAGGAGGGTAGCCAGCTATCCAAGTCCCAGCATCCGAGAAGAAGGGGACAGTTTCACCTTGAATTAGGTAGTTATTTATGTCCAGAGAGTCTCATCTGATGGTTTGCGCCTAGCAGCACAGGTAGAGCTAAGAGCTAGGCACGTGGTGATAGATAAGTGGGAAGGAGTGTCTGTCCAGCTTCAGGATGACTTCAGCTAGTAACTAGGGAGAGAGGGACGGGTCTAATACAAGAGGAAAAGGAGTGACTAGGACTGAGAGACCAAGCCAAGCTGGTCTGTGTTCCAGGTTGGATTCCAGGTCCAACAGAAGACATCATGTAAGATTCAGGAGCTACTGAAGAAGCACGGTCATGCAAGTAATACTTAGAGCTGCTTTTTATTAATCACTTACTGTATGTCACAGATTATTTAATCCTCACCACAATTCTATGTGGTTTTTTCCTTTGACATCAAATATGTGGTATCTTTTCCAACACCAACCATTCCTCTAATCCTTTAACAGCAACTGAGTGTCCCACAGTTGGATTCAGTTCTGACACTCACTACCCAGTGTCAGCCCGGATTTTCCTGGTTACCGGCTCAGTCCCACAAGATTGTCCTCACTTCAGAAGCCAGTCGCAAATGGAGCCCATAGGTGACTGGCACTTCTGCCCGGCTGACTATCCAATTCAGGTGTTCCCACAACTTCCCCCTTCAGGTTTGATAGTTCACTACTTCAGGTTTTGATAGCTCATAGAAGAATTGATGCTTTTGAACTGTGGTGTTGGAGAAGACTCTTGAGAGTCCCTTGGACTGCAAGGAGATCTAACCTGTCCATCCTAAAGGAAATCAGTCCTGAATATTCATTGGAAGGACTGATGCTGAAGCTGAAGCTCCAATACTTTGGCCACCTGATGCGAAGAACTGGCTCATTGGAAAAGATTCTGATACTGGGAAAGATTGAAGGCAGGAGGAGAAGGGGACGACAGAGAATGAGATGGTTGGATGGCATCACTGACTCGATGAACATGAGTCTGAGCAAGCTCCGGGAGTTGGTGATGGACAGGGAGGCCTGGCGCGCTGCCGTCCATGGGGTCGTAAAGAGTCGGATGTGACTAAGCGACTGAACTGAACTGAACAATGACTCACAGAACTCACCTTACCTTAAGCGCTTTACTTTACATAAGCACTTTACTTATGATTACTAGTTTATTCTAAGGGATAGAACTCGGGAACAGCCAAATGGAAGAGATGCATAGGACAAGGGCCTGAGCTGAGGAGCACAGAGCATCTGTGTCCTCTCTGGGTGTGCCATTTCCAAGCCCATCAATGTGTTCACCAGTGTGGATGCTCTCAGTTTCCTTTTCCAACAGGTGTTTTTTTATGGGAAAAAAACCAACACTTTTAAAAAAAATTATTGAAATATACTTGATTTACAGGGTTATTTTCAGATGTACAGCAGTCATTCAGTTTTTTATATATATACATACATATATATATATATATATATATATTTACCTTCTCTTTCATTATAGGTTATTGCAAGATAATGAATATAGTTCCCTGTGCTATACAGCAGGTCCTTGTTGGTTATTCCAAGAGTTTTTTTTACAGAACTGGACCTTCAATCCCTCCTTCCTTCCCCAGAATCCAGGCAGTAGGACTGGAAGTAACAACCCTCTAATCACTTTGGCTTTTCTGGTGACCAGTCTCCATCCTGCAACTATTCAGGGGGTCAGTCATTCGCATAAACTCTGGTATTGAAAAGAGCTCATTAGGAATAAAAAAGTCACTCCTGTTCCTCACAAAATTCCTAGGGTTTTAGGAGCTTTACAACAAGAATCAGGGACAAAATCCAATTTTTTTTTTTATTATACTACTGGTAGGTATTTTTATTCTTACCTTCAGTTTAGTTCAGTTCAGTCGCTCAGTCACATCTGACTTTTTGCACCTTCATGGACTGCAGCACGCCAGGCCTCCCTGTCCATCACCAACTCCGGGAGCTTACTCAAACTCATGTCCATCGAGTCAGTGATGCCATCCAACCATCTCATCCTCTGTTGTCCCCTTCTCCTCCTGCCTTCAATCTTTCCCAGCATCAGGGTCTTTTCAAATGAGTCAGTTCTTCACATCAGGTGGCCAAAGTATTGGAGCTTCAGCTTCAGCATCAGTCCTTCCAATGAATATTCAGGACTGATTTCCTTTAGGATTGACAGATTGGATCTCCTTTCAGTCCAAGGGACTCTCAAGAGTCTTCTCCAACACCACAGTTCAAAAGCATCAATTCTTTGGTGCTTATCTTTCTTTATAGTCCAACTCTCACATCCATACATGACTACTGGAAAAACCGTAGCCTTGACTATACGGACCATTGTTGGCAAAGTAACGTCTGTGCTTTTTAATATGCTGTCTAGGTTGATCATAACTTTTCTCCCAAGGAGTAAGCATCTTTTAATTTCACAGTTGCAGTCACCATCTGCAGTGATTTGGGATCCCCAAAAAGTAAAGTCTGCCACAGTTTCCACTGTTTCCCCATCTATCTGCCATAGAGTGATGGGACCGGATGCCATGATCTTTGTTTTCTGAATGTTGAGCTTTAAGCCAACTTTTTCACTCTCCTCTTTCACTTTCATCAAAAGGCTCTTTAGTTCTTCTTCACTTTCTGCCAAAAGGGTGGTGTCATCTGCATATCTGAAGTTATTGATATTTCTCCTGGCAATCTTGATTCCAGCTTGTGCTTCTTCCAGCCCAGCGTTTCTCATGATGTACTCTGCATATAAGTTACATATCTTACAGATAAGGAATCTTAGGTGCAAAGAGGTGAAGTAACTTGCTTAAAGTCACAGAGCTGGGAATTAAGGGGAGACCTAGGAATTGAACCATGTCTTAGCTGCTGTTGAAATCATGTACTTAACCAGCATCCTGCTTATAAACCACATAGTGGAAGTCAGGGCAGAAGCTAGAGACAAGGATTGCTGAAACTCAGATGGCTCCCTGCATGTACACTGCTAAGGACAGACAATAGAATAAATAAAATTCCCAAGCAAACAAAACAAAAATTAAAGCTCAGCTTTGCAAAAAAAAAAAAAACAAAAAAAAAACCAAAACACTGACATAACAAAAAAGGTAGTAATGCTGAGGAACATTTTTACTATTATTTTTTGAAATTTAGGGATAACTCTAATCCATATGACCCCAGTCACATGTTGGCAGGGAACTGGGTTTGGGGGAGGAGTTTCAAGAAGCAAGGGGAAGCTGCGTTCATCACACCTTTCTGAAGTGCATGTCTGCTATTTGCCAGACACTCTGTTAACAATCACCTTCCGCCTCTAGTAGCTCAGTCGGTAAAAGAATCTGTCTGCAATGCAGGAGACCCAGGTTTGATCCCTGGGTCAGGAAGATCCCCTCGAGAAGAAAATGACAAACCATTCCAGTATACTTGCCTGGAAAATCCCATGGACAGAGGAGCTAGGCTACTGTCCATAGGGTGGCAAAGAGTCAGGCACGACTGAGTGACTAACACTGCTAACATGTCCACGGGGGAGGGGGGTGGGGGAAAGGTAGAATGTAAAAAGACATTAGTCCGGAGTTCATCAAGTCAAAATGTGTCAACTCCTTAAGAGCAAAACAAGTCTCTTGGGAGCTCTATCACCAGCCACCAGTCTTCAGCTTGTGGAATCAGCCTTGCCTGGTCTAATCTTATCTCCCCAGCCCCCACAGTTGTGTAAGTGGTAGCAAGGTCCTGAGAATTGAGTCAGTCTAGATTGGTTGGGACTCCCTGGTGGCTCAGACGGTAAAGAATCTGCCTGCAATGCAGGAAGACAGGATTTGATCCCTGGGTCAGGAAGATCCCCTGGAGAAGGGAATGGCAACCCACTCCAGTATTCTTGCCTGGAGAATTCCGTGGATAGAGGAGCCTGGAGGGCACTAGTCCATGGGGTCGCAAAGAGTCAGACACAACTGAGTGACTAACACATACCGATTGGTTGTTATCCAGGGAGGCATGAGGCTCCATTTCCACTGTGGAGAGACAAACTTACAGCTCTTCATTTGGTACTTTGTTGTTGTGGTTCTTTAGTCACTAAGTTGTGTCCAACTCTTTGAGACCCCATGGACTGTAGCCCGCCAGGCTCCTCTGACAATGGAATTCTCCAGGCAAGAATACTGGAGTGTGTTCCCATTCCCTCCTCCAGGGGATCTTCCCGAACCAGGGATCGAACCCACACTTCTTACATCTTCTGTTTTGACAAGAAGGGTCTTTACATCTAGCACCACCTGGGAAGCCCATTTGGTCCCTTCAGTTCAGTTCAGTCACTCACGATTCTTTGCGACCCCATGAATCGCAGTGTGCCAGGCCTCCCTGTCCATCACCAACTCCCGGAGTTTACTCAAACTTATGTCCATCGAGTCGGTGATGCCATCCAGCCATCTCATCCTCTCTCGTCCCCTTCTCCTCCTGCCCTTAGTCTGCAGTAATTCACTGAATACTTAATGAGGGCCAGATACTGTGCTTGGTACATTCAGAGAGAAAATATAGGTTATTATCAAGAAGAAAATAATATTGTGTAGACATAAAGGAGTTGGAGGGTATAGAATGGGAGAAAGAAGCCAATATAGTTCAGAGTTGAATAGGGTATGGTCCTGGTATAAATGAGTCAAGCAGTTAAAAATTTATCCTTTTAAGGAGGGCATGGCTGCTTAAAAGAGCCAACTCAAATTGTCAGACTAGCCATAGTAAGCTTTTTTAACACTCTTGAGCTCAATAGAGTCTCTTCAAGTGTAACGATTGTACCCCCAAGGTGTGTGGGGAAGAGCACTGGAGCACAGGAGCCGGAAGATTGGGATGCTAATTCAAGCTCTACCACTAACTTTTTGTATGAGTTGGAGCAAATCACATAACCTCTCTGTCTTAGAGTCCTCTGTAACTGAAAAAAAAAAAAACAACAAACAGGCTTGATTTTTCTTTTCAAACATCCAATCCAAACATGCAAGTAAAGCAGGACTTTAAACTGAATGCTGACTTCTGCTTTGCCCTTCCCCCACATGCTCTCTGGACAAGAATTTCAACACTCTTCTGGCCCACAGGACAATCTTAAGTTGGAAAACCCTAAGGTCCCTTCCAGCTCTAAAATTCTGTGATTTTTTTGTGGCAGTGTAAATGTGGGCTTTGGATACGTTAATTTGATCCTGTAAAGATTGATTGGTAGTCAGCCAGAAGATATGTTCTGGCCAGATATGGGGGTTAGTGCTGGCCAAGTAAAAGACTCTGCAGAGAAAACTGGAATGAGAGAGAAGGTTGATTGTATCCAAGTTGATGGAAACACAGCAAGTGTGAGGATCTCATTTGCCCCATAGGAGAAAGATAAAGGGAGAAAACTCATCATGATTATTACTATTGTTATGTTTAAAATTTTGTTTTATTTTTAAACTTTATTTTTTATTTTTGACTAAGCTGGGTCTTCATTGCTGTGCAGACTTTCTCTAGTTGCGGTGAGCAGGGCTACTCTCTAGTTGCTGTGCATGTGCTTCTCAATACAGTGGCTTCTGTTGTTGCAGAGCATGGGCTCTAGGGTGCGAGGGTTCAGTTTTCCCGTGGCATGTGGGATCCTCCTGCACCAGGGATCGAACCTGTGTTCCTGCATTGCAAGGTGGATTCTTAACCACTGGGCCACCAGGGAAGTTCTAAAATTTTTTTTTTATTGAAGTATATTTGATTTAAAATGTTGTGTTAGTCTGATGTGTATAACAAAGTGATTGTTATATGTATATATATATATATATGTATGTATGTATATATATATATGGATTCTTTTTCAGATTCTTTTCTATTATAGGTTATTACAAGATATTGAATATAGTTCCCTGTGCTATACAGTAAGTCCTTGTTGTTTATCTATTTTTCACTATTTTATAATCACCCACTGTGTGGCAGGCACTGAACCAAATTCTCTGTGTAAGTTCCATCTTTCACTCTCACAATAAACCAATGAGAAATTATTGTTTTCTGATCTCTTTTTTTTCAGAGTAGGAAATTGAAGCTTAGAGAGAATGTAGACTTTTCCCACACAGCAGGGGAAAGGAGGCTTCTTAAGTTGCTGGCAGCTCCCAGAGCCATGATAGATAGGGTTTGAGTATTCAAGAGAGTATATCTTGGGTTTGAAAAAAAGGATAGAATCTGGAACCCTCAAAGGAGGGACTGAGTGTCTCCAATGACTGGGTTAAGTGGTAGCTAGTTAAGTTGGAGGAGAAACAATAAGAATTTGATGTTGTTGAATCAGATATGTGAACAAAGGTATCACATTTGTTTGGTTTGGTTTTGTTTGGAGGCCCTGTCATTTTCTTCAAAGATTATTTTTTGTTTTCATTGTGAATTCTTTGTTAGTAATAGAATACATAAACTGGATGTCTAGGGCTTGCCTGTAGAGAGGAATGCTCTGTTTCTGTACAGACACGTCTGCCCACAGAGATAAAGTGTCGCGTCTGATGATAAGTGCCTTTAGGGAGGCACTGTACTAAATTTATGGGCTGATTTCATGTTCACTTCGGTTGGCACCATTTAAATTCATTGATCTCTAGAGCTTTGTAGCCTATATGAGGGCAGCAATCAATAATTTTGTACTTGGTAAGAATTTAACTGTAACCAAAAGATGGAGTGCTTTTTTGTCATGGCTCTTTATTGTAAACATAATTTATGCTTTTTGGGTGGTAATCAGAATAAATGAAAAATGAGAGTTTTCTGTATTCCTACTATGCTCTCAAACAAGTCACAGTCACACTCATTCACAGTCAGGTTAGGAGGCATAGAATTCAAATTGTCATAAATATGAGATTCATGGTTTCTACTTAAGTATGATGGAAATGATTTATGAATATAGTACTCACCATGCTATTGTGTTTCAAAAGATATTTTTAAAATCTTTTATTAAATATCAGTAAGAGAAAATTATATCTGTCTTGATAAGAATTTAATTCAAATCACTGTCCATGATTATAAGTTAATACTGCTGTGTGTTTTATTTTGCATACATTTCCTACAGGAACACATCTATTTTCTTAGATCTGTAATGGTTGCTAATTGGATGCTAACTATTAGTTTGATCACGTATTGATTGTAATGCAGCCTATATCTTACTTGTATAAAGCAATCTTCAGAATTTTCAACAAGATTATACAATCCTGTTGATCAACTCAGCCTTGGTTACTATGGAGTATCTTAAGAACTCCATTTGGGCCCACCTCTTCTTTTGGTTGCTCCTATTGACCCTCTCTTCTTGATCTGTTCTTAAGTTTCCACCATTAAAGTAACTCTGAAAGGCCATGCCAAAATATTCAGACTTGATCACCATGCTCTGTTTCAAGATGGTTTATCAGATTAGTTCATTGTTATCTTGAAAGACACAAATCTTAACCCTGAAAAGATTGTTTGTGTAGTGAATAGTGGTTGGGAAGTCAAGAGATATAGGGGCTTAGGCTCTGCCCTGTGCTAAAATGGTCAGTGACCTGGAATAGGTCACTACCCCTTTCTGGGCCCCAAACTCCTCATTTGTTGCATTAGGCTGAATAATGCTACCCTCCCCAATATGTCCATGCTGCAAGCTGGGAATGTTACCTTATATGGCAAAGGGGACTTTGCAGATGTGACTAGGTTAAGAATCTTTTTTAAAATTTTGTGCGTGTGTGTGTGTGATCTTAGTTCCCCAACCAGGGACTAATAAGCAGCTCTAGTAGTTTTATGGTGGTGAATGAATAAGGAAGATGTTACATATATATCTACACACATACATATGTATACACACACACACAATGAAATACTACTCAGCTATAAAAAAGAATGAAAATTAGTCATTTGAAGTAACATGGAAGGACTTGAAGGGTATTATGCTTAGTGAAATAAGTCAGAGAAAGACAAATATTGTATGATATCACTTATATGTGGAATATAAAAAATAAAACAAGCTAGTGAATATAGCAAAAAAAAAAAAAACCCACACTCACAGATATAGAAAACAAACTAGTGGTTATCAGTGGGGAGAGAGAAGGGGTGAGGGGCAAAATAGGGGTTGGGGATTAAGAGGTACAAACTGCTATGTATAAAATAGATAGCTTACAAGGATATATTGTGCAGCACAGGGAATATAGCCAACATTTTATAATATATAGTATATATATTTATAATATATGTATTATATCTTCTTTATCCATTCATCTGTTGTTGGACATTTAGGTTGCCTCTATATCTTGCTATGGACATTACGGTATGTGTTGTTGTTGTTTAGTTGCTCCAACTCTGCGACCCATGGACTTTAACTCTCCAGGCTCCTCTGTTCATGGGATTTCCCAGGCAAGAATACTGGAATGGGTTGGCATTTCCTTCTCCAGGCGATCTGTCTTTTCAAATTAGTGTTTTTATTTTGGGGAGATTTATACCCAGGGGTGGAACTGCTGGGCCATATGGTAGTTCTATTTTCAGTTTTTGGAGAAACCTCCATACTGTTTTCCACAGTGTTTGCTCCAATTTGCATTCCTACCAACAGTGTATAAGGGTTTCCTTTTCTTCATATTCTCACCAGCATTAGTTACTTATGTTCTTTTTGATGATGGTCATTCTGACAAGTGTGAAGTACTATCTCATTGTAGTTTTAATTTGCATTTCTCAAGTAACTAGTGATGCTGAGCATCTTTTCTGTGCCTGTTAGCCATCTCTGGAAAAAGTCTATTCAGGTCTTATGCCCATTTTTTAATCAAGTTTTTTTTTTGATGTTGAGTTGTATAAGCTGTTTATCTATTTTGGATATTAATTCCTTAATGGTCATATTATTTGCAACTATTTTCATTGAATAGATTGCCTTATCATTTTTGTCAATGGTTTTCTTTGTTGTGCAAAAACTTTTAAGTTTAATTAGGTTCCATTTATTTATTTTTGCTTTTATTTCCTTTGTTTTAAGCGACAGATCTAAAAAATAATGATTTATGTCAAATATTTTTTTAAATTACTGATTCAATTTCATTACTGGTAGTTGGTCTATTCACTTATTGTTGTTGCTGAGTTGCTAACTCATGTCCAACTCTTTGTGACCCCATGGACTGTAGCTTGCCAGGCTCCCCTGTTGTTCACTATCTCCCGGAGTTTGCTCAACTTCATGTCCATTGAGTTGGTGATGTTATCTAACCATCTTATCCTCTGTTGCCCTCTTCTCCTTTTGCCTTCAATCTTTTCCAGCATCAGGGTCTTTTCATATTTTTTTCTTCCTGGTTCAATCTTGGGAGATGGTACATTTCTGGGAATTTGTCCATTTCCTCTAGGTTGCACATCTTATTGGCACATAGTTGTTTGTAGTAGTCTCTTATGATCTTTTGTATTTCTGTGGTGTAGGTTGTAACTTACCCTTTTTCATTTATGATTTTTTGATTTGGGCCCTCTCTTTTTTTATAGTCTAGCTAAAGGTTTATCCATTTCTGTTTATCTTTTCAAATCATCAGCTCTTAGTTTCATTGATCATTTCTACAATAGGAAAAATAGAAATATGGATTTTTAAAATTTTTATTTATTTTTAATTGAAGGAACCGATATTGTAAAGAACTATGAATTTTTAGGTAAAATCTCCCACATTTCAGTTGTGTCTGACTCTTTGTAACTCTATGGACTAGTAGCCTACCAGGCTCCTCTGTCCATGGGATTTCTCAGGCAAGAATACTGTAGTGGGTAGCCAATACCTTCACCAGGGGATCTTCCCGACCCAGGGATCAAACCTGGGTCTACTACACTGCAGGCAGATTCTTTACCATCTAAGCCACTAGAGGGTTGGCCCTAAAATCTCCCACATTTCAAATGTTAACTTTTTAAAAGTGATGCAAGTCACTGTGTGGGCCACACAGAACATAGCTGAAGGCCTCCAGTTTTCATCTTTTGATTTACATAATGTTATCAACTTTATCTTCTCTACTCCAGCCTCCATCAATGCCAGGCATAGTTGCCAATGTCTTAGTTTGAAATGAGGGTGAGAACGTAAGCCAGCCCCTTGTTAGAGATAAAGAATGAATTTGAAGAAAAGGAAATTAGAGAGGAAAAGAGAAAAAAAGATACTATTGTCTGTCTCCTTGCCAACTCAATATTGCCTGGGCTGTCTCTTTCTCATGTATAGATATATGTCTAAGGAGAGTAATTGCATTTTATGAACAACAAATTAGTACAGATGATCTGACAGTGGAACATAATGTTTGAATGTGGGCATTTCCAGGACAATTAGGGAAACATGACAAGAGTCCTGAAAAAATGCAAATAAAAGTGCCTCTTAGGGATTCACTATCTGGCCTTCTTTCCGGGTGTAGCCTCCTGCCCCAGGGTCTTCTGTGTTTTTTCGGTTTTTGTTTTTAATATTTATTTATTTAGCTGCTCTGGGTCTTAGTTGCAGCATGTGGAATCTAATTCCCTGACTCGGGTTCAAACCCAGACCCCCTGCATTGAGAACGTGGAGTCTTAGCCATTGAACCACCAGGGAAATCCCCTGTGGTTTCGTTTTCCTAACACCTCAGTAAGTAAAACCCCTTGTATGGACCCACCTTCTAGTAAATTGCAGATGCACAGAGGCTCTGGTGCTCTGGCTCTTGTTCAGAGCACTGAAGAACCTAGCTGACCCCACCCCGGCCTGCAGTAGTCCCCTGTTGCCTGTGCTTAGGGTGCAGGCTCACTTCAAACTGCTTCCAGTATTGGCTGGAGTGGAAGCGCAGAGGGAGCGCTGTCAGGTCCAAGTCAAGTGCCTTCTCATTAAGTCCCTTCTCAGCAAAAGTTAGGACTGATTTGACGTTGGGGTGGTTTAGTTTTGGAAAGCTGCTAGAACCAAGCCAAGGCTGAGACTTGAGAGAGTGGCTATAAAGGGAGGGAGACTGAAAGGCCACCTTGGTGTCATGGAACACTCTGGTCTCTGAGTCAACAAGACGTGTACTGAATTAAGTCCACCTGCTACCTGTTGGAGCCTGGGCCTAGATCCTCTCTAGGAGCCCTCCAGCTCTGGCCCTGTATCATTTGCTAGTACCGTCCTTAAAAAAAGGCCAAACTGAAAGGAGGTCAAGTGGATGTGTGGCCAGACCACATCTAAAAATGCTGTTGTTCTCAGAGAAGATGGAATTGGAACCAAAGACTGGGCAGCCATTCACATCTTTTGCCATGCATGTTTTCTTGCCCTCCTGCCTAGACCCCATGGTCTTCTTGACTTTTTGTTTAGATCCATATTAGCCACAGTAGCCTTAAATCCAAACATATCTAAATCAGTAAGTGTAACTGTTCATGTTCTGTTCAGTGCTTTCCCCTCCTCTGCCTGCCAGTGTTGGGCTCATGGGTTTAGATTTGGATTTGTTGACAGTCCCTTATTTGACTTCTGAAGTGCTGAAGAGTAATCTTACCTCTGAATGGGGTGTGAGAAGGGGCGAGGCAGAGCTCTTTCTTGGACTTTGAGTTCTGGCTCCTGTCTGTTGAAAGTAAGACCGATGAGCAAGGTCCGTTTGTTTAATGGGTTTCTCCCTGACTACTCATTCACTCAGTTCTAGTCCTTACATGTTGCTGGTGTTTGTTGACTGTTGTAGAATATGTACATGCACTGAGTGGTTTGGCTGTGAATGTGGGTTTTATAGACTCAGGAAATGTCAGAGAGAAAGGAGCATTGGAGGGAATCTCATCCACCAAAGCCCTCATTTATAGGTGAGGAAACTGAGGCCCAGAGATGTGAAGTGACACAGTGATTTCATAGCAGAGCTAGTAGAAGAGCTCAGAGCTCCTGTTATATATTTTTTTCAATCTAAAGCTCTCCATCTTTATTATTTCCTAATATGTGCTAGCCACCTAGATCAATTGTGAAGATCAACCATCTCCTCATTCATGACTCTGGTACTTTCCTTTCTAAGACTCTGATAAATATTATAAATTCAGCATGGGGACTTCCCTGGTGGTCCAGTGGTTAAGAATCAGCCTTCCAATATAGGGGACACAGGTTCTCTCCCTGGATGAGGAACGAAGATTCCACATGCCGCGGAGCAACTAAGCCTGCAAGCCCCAACTACTGAGCCCATGCTCTAGCACCTGTGCTGTGCAACGAGAGAAGCCAGTGCACTGCAAGGAGAAGCCCTTGTGCTGCAACTGGAAAAGCTCCCGAGCACCACAACTAGAGGAAAAAGCTTGTGCACTGCAATGATTGGGCTTCCCTGGTGGCTCAGCTCATAAAGAATCTGCCTGCAATGCGGGAAACCTGGGTTCGATCCCTGGGTTGGGAAGATCCCCTGGAGAAGGGAGAGGCTACCCACTCCACTATTCTAGCCTGGAGAATTCCATGGACTGTATAGTCCATGGGGTCACAAAGAGTTGGACACAACGAAGCAACTTTCACTCACTCACTCACTGCAATGATGACCCAGTGCAACCAAAATCAATCAATCAATCTAGCATGAATGATAGCTACTGTGGAAAATGTTGCTAGTGAAAACGATGCTCCTAGCTACAGGATTATCGTCATATCCAGTGGAGGCTCAGACTTACTAATAAGAGGAAACACTTAAGATGTACATATATTTTGCAACTATCAGCATCCCTAATTACTATTAGTACAGTTTTAGTTGCTTAGATAGCTATACTCATGGTAACTGTTAAAAAAAACTCATGTTTAAAAAACTATGTTGTACTTTTTTCTTTTTAATTTCAGTATTGTGTATGGAGTAGATGCTTAATATATATGTATAGAATGAAATAAATGCTTCACCACAATTCTAGGTTTTGCTGTTCTATCCATTGGCCCAGGCCTCCCAGGAGAAGCTATTCTATCCATATGCTCTGAGCTGCAGGAAATCTGATGATGTTTCCTAGTGCTGCAAGAAAAATAAAGGCTCTATGATGTATTTTCTAATGGTATCTGTATAGCATATAGAGAGGGCTTTGAATGTTCTTCCTGATCAGCACAAAGTTCCAGGCCAATGTTAAATTAAAGCATTACTGTAAAGAGCCTACCTAGGTAAGTTTGTGTTGTACTTTTTGGCCATCTTGATATACCCTTTATTTCTCAGCTACTTCTTCCTCCCACCCACATCCCTAGATATAGTGCTTCTCAAACAAAGTAAAAGTAAAATGTGGATCCTCTAGCAAGTCAATGAGTAAAGTGGCTTCATGCAGATACCCAATTTCTGTTTAAGTTTGTGCTCAATTTTTTAAATTCATGAAAAGTTTTTATTCTGCTCCATCCATTGTTTCAATAGAATATCAGTATTTGCTCCAAAATTTGGGGGTAAAGTTGCTTCTCAGGAAAATGTGCCATGTTTAGCTCATGTGGCATTCTTTGGGGACACTTGGGCCACATTGTCAGGGCCCAGATAGAAGATGATGGAACGATGTATCCATCCCCTGAAGCACCTCATCATTCTTAGCCTGAAGAGGTTATCTGCTTTCTTTAGATTTAGGGCAGTCATTTTCAGATAACTCTTAAAAACCCATTCAAGTAATGGTTTCTTCAAAAATAAGGCTGCTGAATAACAAATATTGTTAATAATGCATATATGTGGAATCTAGAAAAATGGCACAGATGAACCTACTTACAAAGCAGAAATAGACACACCGACATAGAGAACAAATTTATGGGCATTAAGAGGGGAAAGGAGAGGTGGGATGAATTGGGAGATTTGGATTGACATACATACCCTACTATGTATAGAATAGGTAACTAACAAGAACCGACTGTATAGCTTAGGGAACTCTACTGAATGTTCTGTGGTGACCTAAATAGGAAATACAGAAAGAGGGGACATATGGATACACTGAATATGTATAGCTGATTCCCTTTGCTGTACAGCGGGAACTAACACAACATTGTTAAGCAGTTATACTCCAATTTTTAAAAAAACAAAACAAAACAAAAACAAGGCTGTCACAAAAGCTAATATGTAAGATTTGGGTTTGCTCTGGTTAAAGCATGGGACTGAGGGTCCAGAGTTTTACTCCCTTGGGTCCCTTCCCTTCTCCTTGTAATGGGTCACTGGGGGCTCTGTACGTGGTTTGAAAATCATTAAACTAGGGTGAATCCATTCTTCATCCAGATCAGCTATCGTTCATTCATTAAACATCCATTCACTCAACAAGCATTTGTTGAATGACTACTAGGTGCAGGCAGTGTTCTGATGCTACTGATACAGCGCTGAATAAAACAGATCAAATTTCCTGCCCGCATGGAGCTAACATTCTAGTGCTCAAGCAACTAGCATGATAAATGATGTAAAATGCATGATTTCCTAGCTAATGACAATCCTAAGAAGAGCGTAAAACAGGGAAGGGAGATTGGAGATGTCAGGATATTTGTCTTGCACTTTTATAAAGTGTGGCCGGGGAAGGTATTGAGAAAGAGATGAGAAAATGAATTTTGAGTAAAGACTTAAAGGAGATGGAGAAGGTAGTCCTGCAGAGATTTGGTGAAAAAGCCTTCCAGGTGGAGGAAAGAGCAAGTGCGGAGCCCTGAGGTGAGAGTGTGCTTGGCAGCTTCAAGGAACAGTGAGGCTTTCACTGTGAGTGAAATAAGAAGTCCCTGGAGGGTTTTGAGTTGATTCTAAGTTTCAACGATGTCACCCTGGCTGCTGTTTGGAGACTAGACTGAACGTGGGGGAGGAGACAGTGGAGAAACCTACTAGCAGGCCCTGTGATAATCCAGAAGAGAAAAGGGGGTGACCTGGGACAGAATGGTGGCAATGGGATGGTGAACCTCTGCCCATGGGGCCAACAGGATTTACTCTGGGCCAGAGGCGGAATGTGAGAAAAAACAAAAGAGCTAAGAATGATCTGAGCAACTGGAAGATTAGGGTTCTGCAGGTTAGAGGGACTATTAGGAGCTCATTTTGACTTGTGGAATTGAATACTTTTGTCATACACCTAGGTAAGGATGTCTGGTAGGCAGTTGGACGTGTGAATCTTGAATTTAGGACACAGTTCAGGCTGGATAGTTCACATTTTCCCACACCCCTGTAGTAAGGATGTGGTGTATCAGAAATACATTGGCAAATCATCTTTCTACAAATGGCACGCATCCAGAGAGTTCATGGTTTCCAGTCCCGGTCACTTGAGGCAACATTCCATTTGGCGTGTTTACAGACAATCTTTTGCTCTCACCCTTAACCAAGTGGGTTAGATAAACACGTCCACACTTTCTCTCAAGGACCCCAAGGGATAACTTGTGAAGCTCGGAACCACAGTTCCATGGAACTAGGTCTCATAATCTCCGATCCAGAGAGTTGCTTTTCAATGCCAATGGCCTCCTTAGGGGGCCACAAAAAAACTTTGGAATAAAGCAAAGAAAACTTGTTTAGCTACCCAGGCTGCCTTCGAAGAACCTGGGGCAGATCACAAAGCTGGCTTTATCTCACATCATGAATGACTTTTTCAAGAGGAAATCCCCTTCAAAGTAACGTCTAGGGCAACCTTGAGAGGAAAAGAAATAAAAAATGCAACAGGTAGCCCTGAGAGGAGGAGCAGCAGATGGTTCTGCCTAGATCACAGAAGAAATGATTTTTGTGACTCGTGTGCACAGGAGCTTGCACTCTGCTTAGTGACAGAGGGCCAGGCTTCCAGCCCAGTGTGGCTACATCCTGGAGGAACTGCTCAGTCCTGGGTCCAAGGCATGGGAACTGGAATAGGGCCATTGGTCACTCAGTACTGACAGAGGAAAGTCCTGCTGCCTGTGTTAGTGTGGAAGGCAGGGGAAGGCAAGGAGGTTGAGATGGGAGGAAAAGTAGATGGGGTACAGGAAAAAGTATCAGGAGTTCTAGGAAGTGAGCTGAGGGTGGATTCAGGAAGCTTTGAGGAGTAGTTGGCATTTGAATGGTCAGCAGGATTTGGCTAAGCGGAAAGGGAAAAGGAACGATCTTAGCAAAGGAAATAGCACACACCAAGGAAAATGTCTTCAAGGAACAGTAAATAACTGTGGGCAGAGGGACTTCCCTGGTGGTCCAGTGGTTAGCTCCCAATGCAGTTTCGATCCCTGGTCAGGGAACTAGATCCCGCATGCTGCAACTAAGACCCAGTACAGCTAAATAAATAAACAAAGTGGGTAGAACTAGAGTGAGAGAAAGAGGCCATGGGAAGAGAAGTGATGCTATTGTGGTTTAGTCTGGAGTCAGGGAGAGAGTGAATTAAGAGTTAGCCTTGCACTTTACTGTGTGACCTATTTGATCCTCTGTTTCCTGCGTGTTCAATGTAATGAATAACATTAATTGCCTAAGAGGGTGTTTGCAAGTATTAAATGAGATCATCTATTTAAGTGCTTGGCACAGGCCTGTATAACTATCCATCTTACTATGAAAGGTAAAAGAGCAAAGGAAATTATAATAAAACATTTGTAGTAGTCAGCCTTGGATGGAGGAATGTGGGGTGATTTTTCTCCATTTCGTTCTTTCTGTATTTAGTGTGTTTTCTTCTACATGTATTCTAATACTAGTAATCTGGTGTACAGAACATAACAAGTTTTCATTCTTTTTAAGACTGTGTAAAAGGCAGTAGAGACCAAGTTCAGAAGAATAGATTGAAGCTAGATCACCAAGCACCTTTTTTATGGCAAGAGTTTCAACTTGTCTCATGAACTCAAAGATTCTATACACACGTTTTAAGAGTTCCATAGATATTTGATTTAATTTTCTACATTAAAAATATTTGTTGAAATATATAATTGAAACTATATACATGTTTAAACATATAATACACAAATATTAATATATCAGAAGCATTAAAATTACTTATATGTTACCACTTATTTTGGTGCAGACTTTAGAGGAAAGCTACTTTTACATTCTTGTGCAAATAAGATCTGTTAGAAGATGAACTATTAAAGCTGTTAGCATTTGCCTCTACTTGACTGTGTATGGCTTCCCTGGTGATTCAGATGGTAAAGAATCCACCTGCAATGCAGGAGACCCAGGTTCGATCCCTGGGTCGGGAAGATCCCCTGAAGAAGGGAATGGCTACTCACTCCAGTATTCTTTCCAGGTTTTGTTACTGGTAAAGAATTCTCCTGCCAATGCAGGAGACTCAGGAGACCCAGGTTTGATCCCTGGGTCAGGAAGATCCCCTGGAGTAGGAAATGGCAACCCACTCCAGTATTCCTGCCTAGAAAATACCATGGACAGAGGAGCCTGGTGGGCTACAGTCCTTAGGGTTGCAAAGAGTCAGATACAACTGAAGTGACTTAGCATGCATGCATGCATGACTGTGTATAAATTGTCTCAATACAGTAAAACCAAAATAAAAAATAAATAAAATAAGTGCAATGTTAGTATAAGAATGTAGTTCCCTTACCCTTGATTTCAGACTTTTGTGTTTATCCAAAGAGCCTCATTTTTCCTCATTGGTTGATTTTGTGATACATAAATGTAATGATTTTTAACTTGGAAAATAAATTCATATTAATAAAATATCCTTTTTATTTGTTTTATGCATTGAGATCTGTGTCAGATTTTTGTCTATGAAAGCATTCATCTGACTTGGAAAATTGTAAAGGCTGGTTCTTTGAGAAAGATGCAGTCATTGCTGCCTCCGAGCCCTGGTTCACCAGACCAGGAAACCATGCTGCAGTCTTGGCTTTTAAAGACTCCCCTGAAACCAAAAGTAGCGACTCATCGAATTTGAATGATCTTAACCAGTCACAACACAAAATCTTTGTAGAAGCTGTATGCTGACTTGATCAGAGGCATGAAGAAAAAGAACCTCAAAGTAAAAGGACCAGGTGGGATGCCTACTGAGACTCTAAGAATAACTACAAGGAAAAGTCTTCGTGGTGAGAGGTTTTAAGACTTGGGATCAGTTTCAGATGAGGATCCACAAGTGACTTGTTGTCTTGCATAGCCATTCTGAGATTTTTAAGCTTCCATCAGTATTG
This sequence comes from Cervus canadensis, assembly GCF_019320065.1. Classification (NCBI taxonomy): domain Eukaryota; kingdom Metazoa; phylum Chordata; class Mammalia; order Artiodactyla; family Cervidae; genus Cervus; species Cervus canadensis. The sequence goes on along the minus strand of NC_057419.1, from coordinate 127,785,254 downwards.
GGCCAGGAGTCAAGGTTGAAGTCACCACTGCAGATACTTAAATCAACCTTTTAAATAAATCGATAATCAGTGTTTTTTTTTTTTAAGTCTGAAAGCCAATAATCAATAGGAATAAGGGAGCCTCTGAAAGCTTTAGGGTAGAAGAGTATAAATCTTAAATCTTTGCAGTCTATCTGGCAGCTGTGTGAGTGATGGATTGAAAGGGAAAGGGTGCAGGCCAAAATCAGGGAGCCCAGTTAGAAGATCACTTTAGGGGGACTTTGCTGGTGGTCCAGTGGTTAGGAGTCTGCCTGCCAACGCAGGGGACATGGGTTCAATCTCTGGTTTGGGAAGATACCACATGCCTCGGAGCACCTAGGCCTGTCTGCCACAACTACTGAGTCTGTATGCCCCAATTAAACATGGAAGCCCAAGCACTCTAGAGCCTGTGCTTTTCAACAAGAGAACCCGCCGCAGTGAGAAGCCTGTGCGCTGTAACTAGAGAGTAGCCCCTACTTGCAACAACTAGAGAAAGCATGTGCAGCAATGAAGATCAGCACAGCCTAAAATAAAATCAATCAATACAATTTTTTTTAAAAAAAAAGATCACTTCAGAAGTATAGCTGAGAGTGAATAGGGTCTAAACTAGGGGATAAGACAGTAGACATGGGGTGGAGAAGATGGATGGGAGAAACGCTGAATGTGGGATTCACTTGACAGGCTGATTAGGACTGAGAGAGGAGAGTCAAAGAGGAATGCTGAGGTTTCAAACAGAAGCTCCCAAGACAATGGCAGTCCTGTTTTCTAGATCTTAGACAAAGAGAGAGCGGCAGATTCGGGAGGTGATGAGTTCAGTTTGGGATACACTGATTTCAAGTGTTTGTGCGTAAAAAAAGCGGGAGAGATATCTAATCAACAGCTGGATTATATGGGTCTAGAGCTCAGGAGATTGTTCTGGGCTGGACATGGAGCTAGAGATTTGGGATGGATCCAGTGAGAATCCATGAAGCTCCAAAATTCCTACTGCAAACTGTAAATAGTAGTATAATTAGATTCTCTGCTCTCTGCTCAGTCGCTCAATTGTGTCTGATTCTGTGACTCCGTGGACTATAGCCCACCAGGTTTCTCTGTCCATGGAATTTTCCAGGCAATAATACTGGAGTGGGTTGCCATTTCCTTCTCCAGGGGATCTTTCCTACTCAGGGATTGAACCAGCATCTCTTATGTCTCCTGTATTGGCAGGCAGATTCTTTACTGCTAGAGTCACCTGGCTGCTGCCGCTGCTAAGTCGCTTCAGTTGTGTCCGACTCTGTGCGACCCCATAGACAGCAGCCCACCAGGCTCCCCCGTCCCTGGGATTCTCCAGGCAAGAACCCTGGAGTGGGTTGCCATTTCCTTTTCCAATGCAGGCAAGTGGAAAGTGAAAGTGAAGTCGCTTGTGTCCGACTCTTAGCGACCCCATGGACTGCAGCCCACCAGGCTCCTCCGTCCATGGGATTTTCTAGGCAAGAGTGCTGGAGTGGGTTGCCATTGCCTTCTCCGAGAGCCACCTGGGAAGCCCCATAATTAGATTATGTGTTACTATTTTGGTCAACACAAGTCAAAAGGCATAGGATACCAATTAAATTTTTTTTGTTTCATTTAAAATGAAACAGTTTCTTGCAGTCTGTGCCAAATAGTGACTTATTACTTGAAGTAGTGGTTTTCCAGCTTATAGAGTGATTATGGCAGAACCTAGGTAGACCTTGCAAGACCCATGTCAGAGCCTTGACCTTGGAGAGCTGGGAAGCCCTAAGAGGATCACAGCTGAAGATAATACAACTATATCCCAAATCTGCCACTGACTACAAGAGGCTTATGTTTCAGTAGTAGGAATATTTATCTAGTGCCAGAATGATGTGAATTACAAGCATCAGACAAAAATCCCAGTGCTGCTAAAGAAAACTAATTATTTTCTGAACAGAGTTATTACTGTGATATGCTTACAAGCCGCAATCTGATAAATAATGGAACTTTGGAACTCAAATGGCATGTTATTCCAGCTCAAGTTTCTAATTTAACAATTAGCCCAAAATTATACTTGGTAGCAGAGCTCAGTATTCAGGTTAGTCCACTGTGCTTCCCAAGATATTGTGTTCGATCTAATTCCATTCCTTTATTTTGTAACAAAATGGCAACCCACTCCAATATTCTTGCCTGAACAATTCCACGGACAGAGAAGCCTGGAGGGCTGCAGTCCATGGGGTCACCAAAGAGTCGGACACGATGAGTGAGCATCCACGCACACATGCACGGACAGTAGTCCTCTAATTCAGTGATCCAGATAGCCAGCACTAGGGGCAATTAACCTTACCTGTAAAAGGATGTATACATATCAAGCAGTGATATCTCTCCTGACGGGAGATGCAATCATTCTATAGCCTTTTACCTTTGTGGATCAGCTTCTTTATTATTTCTTCTTGTATGCATTTGTATATAGGACAGTTGGAGAGTGTAGATTATACAAGTGATAGCTAAATCTGCAAGGAAATTACCTCTGTTAAAATGTCAAAGTACTCAAAATTAAGGGGTCTATGATGGAACAGTGGTGGCCACATGAAATGTGTGGAAACTAAGCAGAGTAGCTCATCTCCCTCTTTTTTTCCCCTGACATTTACTCAACCCTATTTATAACATCCTAGAGATGGTACTTACCTCAGAGGGGTGAAGACAACTTAAGACAAACTTAAGTCAAGAGATGATCGATCTTTTTATTAAAGCAATGAGAATGCAATTTTGTCCAACTGAAAGAGATTGGCTTTTAATAAGAGTGGCACTAAGTTAGAAGCCATCAAATAATACACTTTCACAATTAAAGTATTTGGAAAGTTCACAGTTACTTTTTTAAATAGTGTGTCTCAATTTTTATCACAAGCCTCAACTGTGTAATACTGAGTCTTCGTAGTCCAGAAGAGGTTAAAGTAGCTTAAAACAGGTGCTAGATTATGTGATACTTAATATTTTAAAAAAAGTATGGGAAGTAATTAGCCTCCAACTAATAAAAATAAATGGAAAAAAAATAAAAATAATAAAAAATTTAAAAATTAAAAAAATAAAAGATGGAGTATTACTAAAATAAAATAAAATAAAAAATAAAAAAGTATGGGAAAGGGACTTCCCTGGGAATCCAATGGTTAAGACTCTGCACTTCCAATGCAGGGTGGGTGCAGATTCGATTCTTGGTCTGGGAACCCAGATCCTACATGCTCGACCAAGAGAAAAGAAATACAGGAAAGTGTGAGAAAGAAAACAAAACTCATTCCCTATCCCAGCCCCTTTTGTGGTGCCTGTTTTTAATGAAATGCACATATAATTAGTTTAAAAAACATTAAACATTGAAGTTCACGAAGTAAAACTGTGGGACAGATTGATATCACTTGGCTTTTAGGAGTTCAAATGTCATCTCTCCCAGACAGATAAGAAGGGAGCAGAGTGGCTCAGTGCTCCGCAGGAGTTGCTTATCAGCAGGCTGACCTGGAGGGCCTGCCAGCTGGTAGGACACATTGTCATTGTTGAGGTCATCATGGTAGCAGAGCAGACTGGTTCTAGACCAGATCTCATCCTGCCTCTGTCCTCCCAGCTCACCTTTAAGTTAGTCAGTTGACATCTATTTATTAGGCTGAACTGAGCTAGGCATTCATAGAGAGGATAAGAGAAGCCAACAAAATAGGGCAGGTTCCATGGCTTAATGGAGATTAGAGACTACTGGGAATGATAAGCATTACATAATTCTGCCAAGAAACAGAGCTGTGGCATTGTGCACTTCTGTGGTTTCTGTTCTGAACATTCTCCTTTGTATGTAATTAAAATACCGAGAGATATATTTTGCCTACATAATGTCACATACAGGATATTCCTATGCACATAATACATTTATTCATATATATTGTTGTTTAGTTGCTAAGTCGTGTCTGACTCTTTGCGACCCTGTGGACTGTAGCCCGCCAGGCTCCTCTGTCCATGGGATTCCCCCGGCAAGAAAGAATACTGGGGTGGGTTGCCATTTCCTCCTTCAGGGGATCTTCCCAACCCGGGGACAGGGTAGTATATGCAAACCACCCATATGGCACTTTCTGGGAGATTGAAGTGGTTGATAATGGAAATTTTGATTCTACTCTTTTCACTTCATATGCTGATTTTAGACCCTCACCCCAGGTGAGCTGGTCTGTGATAAGGATCAGGAGGGCAGCCCACAAGGTGCTAAGAGGTAACCCAAGAACTATTTAGATTGGGAAAGCAGCAGACACTGCTTCCACGATTTCCCAGAGACACTGTTTGGGTCAATACGAAGATCAAGAACAAGTATAAAAAGAAATATAGCTCCCAGGCAGCAGTTCAACTTTGCCGAAAAAGAAGGTAGGAATGGAAAACTGAGGGGCTGTCTCAGGCAGTGGTTCTAGTTCAGAAATGCTCAAGCCCGTCCTTCTCACAGAGTGGCCCTTTGTTTCATGTTTGATTTCTTCTACATGAACAATTCCCATTCTTGTGCTCAGATGCAACAATCCAGCATTCATTGTTATGATAAAAATAGAAAATGACAGGCATTGATTTTTCACAGCAATTCGCCCTATGTCTGTTTTCTGATTTCTTGAGCATATACAGGCCAAACAGGCAGGACAGTAATATGGAAGAGAATGCCTCATGCATTTGATGGGAGACAGTTGTTTTCTTCGCAGGAAGGTGTGATGAAGGACACTGCATTTGAGAGGGATTTTTTTTTTTTTCCATTGCAAATCTAACCTTCCCTACTTAACAGGTATTTCTTGTGTAGGAACTGCCTGCTAAGAGGATCCAATTCATATCATTGAAATAACAATGATATCAGGTTTTCCTTAATCTTTTCTGATACTTGCCAATGGAGGGACTGTTTCTCAACCCCATCTGTTTTGATTGTACCAAAAGGACCTGATAAGATCAATGAAGATAATGTATACAGCAACATTTTGTGAACTGTAAACATGTTTCAGGATGATAAGGTACTGTTAATCTTCATTCAGTTCATAAATATTTATCCAGGGACTATCCTGTGACAGCTTCTGTGCTAGATACTGAAAGTGAAAGTGAAATCCCTCAGTAGTGTCTGACTCTTTGTGACTCCATGGACAATAGCCCACCAGGCTCCTCCATCCATGGAATTTTCCAGACAAGGATACTGGATCAGTCAGTCAGTCCAGTTGCTCAGTTGTGTCCAACTCTTTGAGACCCCATGGACTGCAGGCTTCCCTGTCCAGCTCCGGGAGCTTACTCAAACTCATGTCCATTGAGTCAGTGATGCCATCCAACCATCTCATCCTCTGTTGTCCCCTTTTCCTCCCACCTTCAATCTTTCCCAGCATCAAGGTCTTTTCTAGTGAGTCAGTTCTTCGCATCAGGTGGCCAAAGTATTGGAGTTTCAGCTTCAACATCAGTCCTTCCAATGAATATTCAGGACTGATTTCCTTTAGGAGAGACTGGTTGGATCTCCTTGCTGTCCAAGGGACTCTGAAGAGTCTTCTCCAACACTACAGTTCAAAAGCATCAATTCTTCAGCGCTCAGCTTTCTTTATAGTCCAACTCTCACATCTATACATGACTACTGGAAAAACCATAGCCTTGACTAGATGGACCTTTGTTGGCAAAGTAATGTCTCTGCTTTTTAATATGCTGTCTAGGTTGATCATAGCTTTCCTTCCAAGGAGCAAGCATCTTTTCATTTCATGGCTGCAGTCACCATCTACAATGATTTTGGAGCCCCAAAAAAGTAAAGTCTGACACTGTTTCCATTGTTTCTCCATCTATTTGCCATGAAGTGATGGGACCAGATGCCATGATCTTAGTTTTCTGAATGTTGAGCTTTAAGCCAACTTTTTCACTCTCCTCTTTCACTTTCATCAAGAGGCTCTTTAGTTCTTCACTTTCTGCCATGAGGGTGGTGTCATCTGCACATCTGAGGTTATTGATATTTCTCCCGGCAATCTTGATTCCAGCTTGTGCTTCCTCCAGTCCAGCATTTCTCATGATGTACTCTGCATAAATAAGCAGGGTGACAATATACAGCCTTGACATACTCCTTTTCCTACTTGGAACCAGTCTGTTGTTCCATGTCCAGTTCTAACTGTTGCTTCCTGACCTGCATACAGGTTTCTCAAGAGGCAGATCAGGTGGTCTGGTATTCCCATCTGTTTCAGAACTTTCCACAGTTTATTGTGATCCACGCAGTCAAAGGCTTTGGTATAGTCAATAAAGCAGAAATAGATGTTTTTCTGGAACTCTCTTGCTTTTTTGATGATCCAGAGGATGTGGATGTTGGCAATTTGATCTCTGGTTTTTCTGCCTTTTCTAAAACCAGCTTGAACATCTGGAAGTTCATGGTTCACATACTATTGAAGCCTGGCTTTGAGAATTTTGAGCATTACTTTACTAGCGTGTGAGATGAGTGCAATTGTGCAGTAGTTTGAGCATTCTTTGTCATTGCCTTTCTTAGGGATTGGAATGAAAACTGACCTTTTCCAGTCCTGTGGCCACTGCTGAGTTTTCCAAATTTGCTGGCATATTGAGTGCAGCACTTTCACAGCATCATCTTTCAGGATTTGAAATAACTCAACTGAAATTCCATCACCTCCACTAACTTTGTTTGTAGTGATTCTTCCTAAGGCCCACTTGACTTCACTTTCCAGGATGTCTGGCTCTAGGTGAGTGATCACACCATCGTGATTATCTGGGTCATGAAGATCTTTTTTGTATAGTTCTTCTGGGTATTCTTGCCACCTCTTATTAATGTCTCCTGCTTCTGTTATGTCCATACCATTTTTGTCCTTTATTGTGCCCATCTTTGCATGAAATATTCCCTTAGTATCTCTGATTTTCTTGAAGAGATCTCTTGTCTTTCCCATTCTATTGTCTTCCTCTGTTTCTTTGCATTGATTACTGGTCGGGGCATAGACTTCAGTATTCTTTCCTTGAGAACCCCATAAACAATATGAAAAGGCAAAGAGAAATGACACTGAAAGATGACACCCCAGGTTGGTAGTTGTCCAATATGCACTAGAGACTAGTGGAGAAATAGCTCCAGAAGGAATGAAGAAGCTGAGCCAAAGTGGAAACAATGCTCAGTTGTGGATGTGTCTGGTGGTGAAAGTAAAGTCTGATGCAGTAAAGAACAATATTGCACAGGAACCTGGAATGTTACTTCCACGAATCAAGGCAAATTGGAAGTGGTCAAACAGGAGATGGCAAGAGTGAACATACATGTTTTAGGAATCAGTGAACTAAAATGGACTGGAATGGGTGAATTTAACTCAGATGACCATTATATCTACTACTGTGGGCAGGAATCCCTTAGAAGAAATGGAGTAGCCATCATAGCGAACAAAGGAGTCTGAAATGCAGTACTTGGGTGCAATCTCAAAAACGACAGAACGATCTCTGTTCGTTTCCAAGGCAAACCATTCAATATCACAATAAGAATACTGGAGTGGGTTGCCATTTCCTTCTGCAGGGGATCTTTCTGACCCAGGGATCAAACCTGGGCCTCCTAAGTCTCCTGCATTGGCAGGTGGATACTTTACTACCGTGCCACCTGGGAAGCCTTCCAAAGGTTAAGCAACTTATCTACAAGGAAATTAGTAGAGGATTTGCTGGCATTTGTAATAATTCTCTTTTCACAATTCCCTTCTTCTTTCTGTCTGTGAGCCTTAGTAGTCTGTGTACTACTGCTGTACACAGATTGCTGTAAAATCACAGGGAAAGAATAGAGATGGACGCTGTGGTTGAAGCACAAGTGCTACCACTTTGGAAAAAACATTGCCATTGTCTACTAAAGATGCACATCCTCTGGGAATTCCCTGTGTTCCAGTGGTTAGGACTCTGCTTCCACTGCAGGGGCCCATGCTAGATCCCTGGTCAGGGAACTAGGATCCTGCAAGCCAGGAGGTGTGGTCAAAAAAAAAACCACATTACTTTTGACCCAGCAGTTCAACTCTTAGTCATATATTCTACAATTATTACACATGTACATAAAGAGGCATGCACTGGAATATTCAGAGAAGCTTTGCCAATATAGTAATAAAAAAAGGAGAGAGAGAAACAACCTCAATATCCATTGAAAAGATGGATCAATAAATTGAAACATTTGTACAAACTAGAGTATGCTACAGCAAAGAAAACAAATCCCATTAAGATAATGTTGAGCAAAAAAGCAAAAGGACTAATTAATATCATCTACAGAAAGTTTGTTTATAAGCAAAGCTAAGCAATATATGGTTTTGTTGTTTAGTCACTACGTCATGTCCAGCTCTTTGTGACCCCATGGACTATAGCTCACCAGGCTCCTCTGTCCATGGGATTCTCCAGGCAAGAATGTGGAGTGGGTTGCCTTTTCCTCCCCAGATGATATTCCCAACCCAGGGATCGAACCTGCATCTTGTACATTGTATTGTATTTCAGGAGGTTTCTTTACCATTGAACCAATATGTGGTGAAGCAATTAATAAAAATGAGATTGACAATTACAAAATGCTGAAGGGCCTAGTGTAATATCAATATTTAGCCCAAACCAAATATCACCATTTTAGAATGAACTTGTGAGATATAAGAACAAACCTGCAACTTCATTTTAAAAATCAATTCTTGCTATTTGTCCATTAGTTATCATTTTAGATTTAAAAATATTTTTTTACATTCAGAATCAGAACAATTTTTTAAAAACACTGTCAACTTCTGTGAACACTGAGCTGCACATTTGTGAAACTAAATAGATATCATTGTCCACCGAGGTCAGTGCAAAGACAAGATATTTTTAAGGTAACTCAACTTTGTTTAGTATTTTCTTCTTTACTATACTCTTTTTTGGCTTCCCACGTTTCACTAGTGGTAAAGAACCTGCCTGCCAATGGAGGAGATGCAAGAGATGCGAGTTCAATCCCTGGGTCAGGAAGATCCCCTGGAGAAGGAAATGGCAACCCACTCCAGTATTCTTGCCTGGAAAATCCCAGGGTCAGAGGAACCTGGTGGGCTATAGTCCACGGGGTCACAAAGAGTCAGACACGACTGAGTGACTGAGCACATACTCTTTATATTCACTTTTACCTACAGGATTGAAGATGCTTTGTCGCAGATGATTTGGGAGTTTTTTCTTATGAAATTTTGAGGTGATAATGTTGATATGCCATTGTTAATTCAAACTCAGAAAATGTAAAGCATTCTCAAACAGAACTTTTTCTTGAAAGGCTTATGGCCTGAATGGAGTTAGATACCTGAAAATAAAATTTAGTCCTTGAAGATTATTTTGTTTCATGTTAGAAATAGAAGTACACCAAACAGTTCAAAAATATTAGAATTATATGATCTAACCTATACTGACTGACCTTGAATTATTATATTTTTATAACATTCATTAGTTATTATATTATATATAAGTATATAATTTTCTTCATAGACTAATTTAGTCAACATACTTTTTAAATATTCATATTCTTTATCTATTCCCCTGTTTAATTATTTGATGTTCATAATTACTGTACATAAACTTAGCAGCTCATTTATATAACTATCATTTATAGTGCAGCATTTTGTTCTTACAATAGTAAGGGAATTTTCAGTGCATGTATCATCTAGAATGCCTACCTATATTTGAAACAATGTTTTGATACTCATAATACTTCCAAATGCTGAGCCTTGGTCATGTGCAAGTGCAGAAAAACAAAAATGGTGTTGATGTGAGCATGGTCTATTCAGCCTTCCAAGGATCTAGATCAAAACCAAAACCAAATAACAGATTTTCCCCAAATACAGACTCCAAAACCAGACTTCCAGCATCTCTGCTAGAGAGTGGGTTCCCAGGTGTTGTGAGGATGCTTTCTAATTTACATCTACATTAAAGAGATTTCTTTAAAGGTATCCAATATTTAATAATTAAAAATTACAATGATCTGGAAGCATTTTGAAAAAAAAGAGTATCATATAAGGATAATTCAAGTTGTAATCCTTGCCTCCTTTTCCCTTTTCTTCTTCATATGTCTCAGCCAGTTTGTTTTTCAAGAGCCCCATCCACTATGACCTCTTGAATTTAGCACTTGAGTGCCCCTATGACTGGATGTCTAGCCCTGGCAGCAGGTGCCCCACGTAGCAGCATTCACACTCAGGTTATGCTTTGGCGAAGGCTTGCCAGTGTTTCTTTGGGTACCATATACACCCCTGGCACACATTCAGGTAGGCATGTGGATGTTAACAGACCCTCCCTCAGTACAAATTATTCCTGAGAAGATTTAATGAGCTAAGTGTGTTAACATTTAATAGCTTAAGCACCATTTACATTTACTGTGAACTCCCTGGAGGTAAAAGAATATTTATGCAGGAATTAGTTGATTGCCTTTAGGAAAAGTATTAATGTATACCTGCTCATGTTTATGGACCCAGAGACAGTAAAAGTCAATTCTGTGAGGCAACCAAGGGCATACCACATAATGGTCCTCTCCCTCTTTCATTGTTTTTGTTTTGTAATTAGGGGGTTATGATAAGAGAAGCTCTCTTTTAGTGGGAGATCAATTATTTTGCAACTGATAAGTAGAAGTGGGACTTTTTTTGAGACTTTGCTGTGGTCCAAGAATTTAGCTATAACCATTCAATAATAGGAGACTTCCCTGGTGGCTCAGCCGGTAAAGCGTCTGCCTACAATGTGGGAGACCCGGGTTCAATCCCTGGGTCGGGAAGATCTCCTGGAGAAGGAAATGGCAACCCACTCCACTATTCTTGCCTGGAAAATCCCATGGACAGAGGAACCTGGTAGGCTACAGTCCATAGGGTTGCAAAGAGTCGGACACGACTGAGCGACTTCACTTCACTTCACTTCATTCAATAATAGGAAGGGGCTACCATGAATATTTTATTGGTATTATTAGAGGTGGCAGAAATAGAAATATTATTAATGGGTATTATTAGAATAATGGGGGAAGGGCAATTTGTTGGATTACAAAGATGGTAGCATTTAGTGGCATAAAAATACAGGTGTTGAACTCGAGTGACCCTGCTGTTCAGTCATGGTTCAGCCATGTAACCAACTGTGGGAACCAGGACAAGTTGCATAATGTCTCTGAGCCTCCATTTTTACTTCTATAACATGAGAGTGAGAATAGGGCCTATTTCATAGTGTTGTTAAGAGGACCAAATGAGCTAAGGCCTGGCACAAATGTGCTCAATAAACATTATAAATAGCATTTTATTATTATAGACACTAAGTTATTATCATTATCTGTAAGCTTTATTTATGGCTGCCTTGTGATACTTATTACTGTCTGTCTGATATCAGAGTTATTTACATTAAGGCTAAACTACTGAACAAAACTTCTTGGGGGAAAATTGGTTGTCTGATTCATACACCAAACACTATAGAGTCTAGCATGCTGAAGCAGCACTAAATCACAGTAGCTATCAAACATTTTTAATACATACAGACATGATTGAATTTAGAAAGTTTAATAAGACACACCTTACTATGTACAATGCACTCTGATATTTATTTTTCCATTCTATTTAATTCCACTAAAAACTAGTCTCATCTTGACTCACTAAATTCACTGCTGGGTCTGTCCTATGGCTTGAAAATCCCTGGGCTAGACCACAAAGCAGCCCTGAACCTTCCCCACCAAGGGCGGTGGTGTGGTCAGTGAGGAGTAAACAGAAAAGCTGGGCAATGGCCAAATGGCAGCTACTTTCAGGACACTAAATAGCAGAGATGAGGCATATCAAGAGCACAAGGGATGGGGAGGAGAGGGCCTTGATTCAGAAATACTGAGTTCTGAAGGTAATAGCATCAAGTTCAGAGCTGGGTCATTCTAGCAGTCTTAATGAAAAACAAAGAAAGGGGAAAAATAGAAACAGGGATCAACTGCCTGGAAATGAGACTGGCAGTACAGAAGGCCGGGTGGGCGTTGGTATCTCTCCTATTCCAGGAACTCTCCTTTTTTCCAGATTTTTCTTTTCCTATCAAAAATAACTTGGGTGTGTTTTTAAGTTTAAAGACTATGAAGTGTATGTGTGTACCCTAACTTTAAAAAATCCTGTTTAATTGCCTTGTCTTGACTCAGTGGATTCAGTAATTCTCCCCCTTCCTTCCTGCCTTTTCCATTATCTTAAACTCCATATTTTTTTTCTGTCTTATTTTCCTTTAAACATGATTTTGGTCTAAGAACTTTTGCTTCCACAGCCTCATAACTGTTTCAAGGCCCAGACCATTTTACAGTGTTATCTGCAGTCTTATGGTTTCAATTTATTTTTTCTTCTATTTGATCCTCTGCACAGCAAGTGAGATTTAGTCATTCTTTCATTCATTGAGTCTAGCAATTTGTTGAACATTTATTACGTGCCAGACACATACTACCTGCTGCTCGGGTAGCCATGATCAAAAACAAGTTCCTTACTGTTACAGAGCTCATAGTCAGGTAGGGGATGTAGACACTAATCCTATAATCACACAAAGAAATAAAAACAGTCACTGTGATATATGCAGTACAGGATAGGTATGTGACAATTTGAGAGCATTCAGAAATGACCAGTCAAGGAAAAGTTCTTTGGGGAAGTAAGGTTTGAGCTGAGAACTGCAGAATGGGGAACAGTTAGGAAAAAGGATCGGGAGCATCCAGGCAGATAGAACATGGCCTTGAGGTGAGAGGGAGCAAGTTGAGTGAAAGGGACTAAGAGAAGGGCAGTGGGGTAGCAGGAAGTTTCTAGAAAGGCATAGTGGGAAACGGTTCTGGTTTCATGCTGTGGTAATTCACACACTACTTTCTCTAGTCTGTGTTAGGGAATTTTGACGTTATCCTAAGGGCAATGGCAATCCATTAGACTGTTCTTTGGGTCCTTGTGTGTGGTGGTGGTGGGGAGGATGTGAGCATATTTATTTCAGAAAATGCCACTTTGGCTACAGCATGGAGAATGAATTGGTGTCTGGCTAAGTGTGACTACAGATAATATTTAAAAGCTATCATGTTGCACTTACTGTGTGTTAAGCACTGCTATAAAGGGTTTTTCTACACTTTGTCATTGAATCTTCACAACCCTATATGAATGGGGTAGCTACAGTTATTATCCCCACTTAACCTGTGAAAAAAAACTGAAGCTCACAGTGAAGAGACTTGCCCAAGATGGCATAGCTGGGATGTGGCAGAGCTGGGATTCTATCCATGAGGCTATTAAGCTCCCTCACCTATTTCTTTCCTCCTCCCAGCCCCTCCCTTCTGGCAGCCACCACTTGTTCTCTGTATCTATGACTCTGTTCCTGTTTTGTTATGTTTGTTCATTTGTTTTTTGGATTCCACATTTAAGTGAAATCATATGGTATTTGTCTTTGTCTGACATTTCACTTAGCATAATACCCTCTGGGTCCTTCCATGTTGTTGCAAATAGCAAGATTTCATTTTTATGGCTGAGTAATATTCCATTGCATATATACCACATATTCTTTATCCACCCATCTATTGATGGGCACTTCCATATCTTAGCAATTGTAAATAATGCTGCTATGAACATAGGGGTGTATGTATCTTTTCTAATTAGTGCTTTTGCTTCCTTCAGGTAGAGCCGCCTGATAGTTTTGAATGAAACTGCCATCAGAAGTTGCCTATTTCATAAACTTGTTGCTTTTCTTCCTCCAAGTCCGGGGTTACTTGGCCTTCCACCTGCAAACTCAGTCCCACCTGAGTCCCCAGACCAATCCTGATTTTAGACAAGAATAAGCCAGGCCACTCCAGTATTCTTGCCTGGAGAATCCCATGGACTGCAATCTGGTGGGCTGCAATCCATGGGGTTGCAGAGTCAGACACAACTGAGCGATTGAACAAGCCAGGCAGTTCCAACCTAGCCATCTAGTTTTCAGTATTAAAATATCAATGTTGCCTTAACTTGCTTCCCATTTCTGAAATCTGGGCTTTTTGGCTTTCTGCCATGTATCTGAGTCCTTGTCTTGGCCAAGTGAAACAATGGCTATGAAAATGTTTTGGAAATGATAGTGCTTAATATATGTACCTAGCATAGGGTGTGAGTACACAGTAGATTTTCAGTAAATAGTAGCTACTGCTACCTGGATCATGGCTTGGTTATTGCAAGTCAACCAAGCAAAGTCATAAGGAGCAGAGTTCAACTGCAGTATCTTTTCAAGAAGTGACAGACCCTCTCCTTCAGAGAGCCTTCTTGTCCTGCTCCTGACAGGGTGCTGCTCTCTCTGATTTTCCACTGACTAGTCTGTGCGTCTTCCCAACCTGGTTCATAAGGTGGAAGGTGGAATATTCAAAAAGAGCCTAGATTTTGGAATCCTTTCTGCATTTGAATTCTGACTGCGTGACCTTAGGAAAGATACTTAACCATTCTCCAATTTCATCATCTGTGAAATCATAAATACCTCATACTCCTTGGCAATTGAATTAAGCAAAGTACATAAGGGCATTGGTATTCAGTAAGCATGAGCTTCTCTTTCTTTCTTTCCTTCCTTCTTCCATGTACCTCTTCAAAACTGGTCCAGTCTGGTCTTGGGCTGTCAGACTGTGAAGCAGCCCTTGTTTAACTGTTATTAATAAAAATGCCCCATGATCTTTTCAATGGCATGCCCTAAACTTTGGTCTGGTTTATTCTTGTGCTTGCTAATATGACACATTCAGACCACCAGGATTGTGTGTACCTAATTACTGCTTGACTAGCTCAGTTAATATTAACTGAGAATTTACTTTGTGAAAGGTACCATAGGAAATATTAATCCACCTCCTTCCTGACTCTTTACATTGGGCTGACTTACCTGCCCTTCTTTTCAACATGTCCCTATGGACCTCTCTGAAGCCACCCCCAGTAGTTAGCAGGCATTCTAATCAATTGATGTGCCTTCACTTGTCCCTAATTAGTCTTGATTTGATTTTACTTTATCTTGTCTTCCTGTTTCTTTCCTTGACTGTGTACTCTGATTGTGATCATTCCCATCTCTGTTCCTTCCAGGACTTGATCTTTTTCCTGACTTTCCCTTTGGCATTTGGACTTTGGCTGACTGACATCCTTTCTGACTCAGCCCCTCATTTTGGTCCTGGGGTTCCCTGTTGCCTCCGGTGACAGTACTTCCTTCTTGATCCAGTTTTCCTGTCCAGTGGGCTCCTAATGCTTGCTCAAATCTGAATTATGTCTAGATAAGTCAATCATGGTGGCCCAGGGTGAGGATAGGGTGTGAGCAGGGGAGTGCTAACCAATACAAATTACGTGACTTGTCTTGCTGCCCACAAGGAACACACACACACACACACACACACACACACACACACACACACACACACACAGAGCAAGGAATGACTGGTAGGTATCTAGCGTGCACTCGTTATACACATACCAACCAACAAACTCAATGCATCTGAAAACGAAAATCCCGATGCCAGAGAACGGTGAATCTGGCGGCCCGGCCTGCTGGGCCAAGTTGGCCTGGAGCAGTAAAATTGTCTTCTGGTATTTTTAAAAATATACATCAGTTGAAACAAGTATATCTTACAGAGGTGCCTGATTTATAGGCAAGGAAGACACTCTTAGAAGACCTGGTTTTGAAACAGGAGGAAAGGGAGCAGGGCACAACCTCTAAAAGAATGATATAGCTCTTGAGGATATGACATAAACTGTTTAGAACCAACTAGGACCAAAATGGAGGAAGATTCGACTTCCAGTTGTCCTTGAGCCTCATTATAGCTCACTGTAATATATTAGCATCTAAATGATATACCTATAAGGTGCCATGGCAGTCCTGAGGCTAACCATAGAAGGTCAAAAGTGGGCAGTGGCCCAATTCTTGGAAATTTCTGCCCCTTCCCCCAAATATTTAGAATAATCCTCCCACTCATTAGCCTATGAAATTAACCATCCCATACAAACTAACCACCCCATATTTGGGGGCCTCTTACCTTCTGAGATGGCCCACATACTGTCTGTGGAGTGTTTCTCCCAAGGTCATTCTTGCCTTTGAGATGGACCTCATTCTGTCTATGGAATGTGTATCTCTCTAAATAAATCCACTTCTTACTTGTGACTTTGTCTTTCACTGAATTCTTTCTGTGATGAAACATAAAAAACCTGAGCTTCATTAAGTCCTGAGACCAGATGTATGATCTCAATTAAAAGACAGTGGGTTTGGACTTCCCTGGTGGTCCAGTGCTTAAGTCTCCATGCTCCCAATGCAAAGGGCGCAGGTTTGATCCTTGGTCAGGGAACTAAGATCCCACATGCTGCATAGCACAGCCAAAAAAAAAAAAGATAGTGGGTTCAAGTTCCAGTTCACAGATTCAAGTCCCAGTCTGAGCTGTGTGGTTTCATGCTTTATAGATATTTAAAAAATAATTTCAAGATCAGTTTTTCTTATTTTAACCACTTAAAAATATTTTTCATTGCTCATTCTGCTAGTAAGATCATAATTTTAGAATATGATTCTCATACAAAGAAATTCTGTTTGCAGTAGGGCCAAAATAACTGAGACTTATAGCAGAAATATCATGATTGTATTGTTATTATAGTGTATACTTTTCATACTTTTGTTCTACAAGATGCAGCTGAAGCCATACTCAAACCTGATACATTCAGTCCTATGAAAATATGATACTCAGGAATCTGATCTTGCAGAATGGATAGGAGGATCATTCACTTTTACTTTTCTTCCTTTTCATCTACTGCCATAAATTGTTCAAGCAGGCACAGTTTAGTGGGGAAGCAGTAGAACCTGAGGAAGGACGAGAAGAACTAGGAGAATTTAGCAGTCTGTATAATGGCTCCCAAGAAGAAGGAAATTGAAATAGAATGAGTGCTGGTGGAGAAAGCATCCTCAAAATGTTGTGATACTGTGATTTCTGGGCTTCCCACATGACTCAGTGGGTAAGGAATCCACCTGCAATGCAGGAGACGCAGGCAGATGCGAGTTCAATCCCTGGGTCAGGAATATCCCCTGAAGGAGGGCATGGCAACCCACTCCAGTATTCTTGCCTGGAGAATCCCATGGATGGAGGAGCCTGGTGGGCTATAGTCCATGGAGTTGCAATGAGTCGACACGACTGAAGGGACTGAACACGCACGCACTGTGATTTCTAAGGAGAAATATATATTTGTTTTTCACTCTCATTGCTGCTAAAAACCTTGGAAGTTCCTGGGAGGAGAGCAATAAAGGTGTCTTTTGTTATGTCAATGAAGTGACTTTTGGATCCTGTTTGAGGATGGGGGTAGGTTGCCAGGAGAACCAACCATGTGATTAAAGGGTTGTAATTTTCAGTCCCACCTCTTGGCGTCCAGGGAAAGGAGAGGACCTGGAGGTTGATTCAGTGGTCATTGGCTAATGATTTGATCATTCATGCCCATGTAATGAGGCTTCCAGAGAAACCTGAAAAGCCAGAATTTAGAAAGCTGCTGGGTTGGTAAATTTGGGAGTTTTGGGGACAGTGGCAGCCTGAGAGAGCATAGGAAGCTCCTTATCCTTTGCCCATACCTTTTCATGTGCATCTCTTCCCTCTGGCTGTTTCTGAGTTCTATTCTTTTATCATAAGCTGCTAATCTAATAAAATCTAGTAACAGTTTCTCTCAAATTCTGTGAGCCACTCTATTAAATTAACTGACCCCCAGGAGAAGATTGCTGGAACCTATACTCTATAACTGGTTGCTCAGAAGCACAGGTGATAACCTGAAGTTGGGGGACGGGACAGTTTTGTGGGACTGAGCCCTTACCCTGTAGAATCTGATGCTAGCTCTGGGTGGATAGTGTCAACATTGAGCTGAATTGTAGGGCAGCCAGCTGGTGTGTGGAGAATTGTTTGCTGCTTTGAGGGATAAGACCTGCCCCCACCACCACACACACACACACACACACAAACACACACACACACACTGAAACACACATTGGAATTGGGTTCAGAACCCAGATTAAGTGTTCAAAGGGACACAACAAGCCCCAGCGCTGAAGACCATCCATGTGCTGATGTTTGGAATCAGACAGATAATTGCTCTTGGTATGTGGAAGCAGCCCCAGTTCATGGTGCACAGAGTGTTTGGGCTCTGGTCAAGTAAGTTGAGGTCAGGGCAGGCATTGAGGCTCATTGAGGAACTGGAGGATAAAGCAAGAATCCAGGGCAGGAGGTCACTTTTCTATACTGAGCAACCCCACTGGGGATTAGCAGGAGAACTCATGTGAGCATGTTCAGGCTTCCCTTCAGGTCTGCCAGTTTAAGAAGATCAACAGTTCTTTCAACTATGAATCCTCTAGGTCTCAAGTCTTCATAGGCTGAACCTGACTATCTATTGGGTTATTGTTTGCCTCTCTTTGGAATGCCACAGGGACTAGCAGAGCCAAACCACAAGTTAAAAGTAGCATCAGTTTGAGAAGTTCTGGGGCTTCTATATATAAACATCCATTTTATGTACCATTTCCTAGGACCATCTGTATTGCTCAAGAAGTATTTGTTGAGGGTTCATTGGTGTGATAGTTTTATGTCCCATCTTGGCTAGGCCTAGGTATCCAGATATTTATTCAAGTATTATTCTAGATATTGCTCACAAGGTATTTTGGAGGTGAGATTAACATTTGAATCAGTAGACTTTGAATAAAGCATGTTACTCAGTAACAGGCCCAGTGGGTGGACCTCATCCAATCAGTTGAAGGCCTTAATAAGACAAATATTGACCTCCTTCCAGGAAGAAGGAATTCTGCCAGGAGAGTGACCTGAACTTCAACATCAACCCTTCCTTGGCTCTCTAGCCTGTGGGTCTCCACAATTGTGTGAAACAATTCCTTAAATTAATCAACCAGTCTCTAGATAGCTCTTATATATTAGGCTGGCAATAATGTTCCTTCAGGTTTTTCCATACTGACTGATGGAAAAAGCCAAACAAACTTTTTAGTCAACCCAATGTATATTAATATATAACCTTATATATATATGATACATATGGGTGCATGCTAAGTCACTTCAGTTGTGTCCAACTCTTTGCAACCTTGTGGACTATAGCCGACCAGACTCCTCTGTCCATGGGATTCTCCAGGCAAGAACACAGGAGTGGGTCGCCATGCCCTCCTTCAGGGGATATTCCTGACCCAGGGATTGAACCACGGTTTCTTACATCTCCTGCTTTGGCAGGCAGGTTCTTTACCACTAGTGCCACCTGGGAAGCCCATATGATATGTATATATAAACATATCTTGTATGTATGTGTGCCTGTATATATATATATATATATATATATAATATTTATACCTTACTAGTTCTGTCTTTCTGGACAACACTGACTAACAGAGTTTTCCATTATGAAGTTACATGAATTTCACGTCAATGAAGGGCATCATTTGCTTATGTTATATTTTCTTCCGAACTATTCCATTAAGAGGATCTCTAGCCTTTTCCCTCACCTGGTTCTATGATAAGGGTAATAGAAAAAAAGTTGCAGAGCTGAGAAACTTTATATATTAACACATTTTGAAACACATCTGCTTTCAAGACCTGTTTGTTTTCAACATCAAAACTGACCATCATCATAACGATGTGTGGAAAAGTAGTCATTTGAGAATAAAATGTTAAACACTGAAGGCTATTAAAGGATGTTGTGGACAGACTTGTTTGAACTGATTTCAGTTGTGCAAGTTCTTTCAAATACTGGGAGGGGGATACATAAAAATGCAAGTGGTGATCTCATGGTTGACCAAGCCTGCCTTCTGGCTTTCTACGCAGCAGAATGCTGTGTTGTTGCTTAGAGTTGTGACTTCTCACGGGACATACATTATTTAGTTTTTAGTTAGTTTGTTATCTAAGTACAAGTTAATATTAAAGTTCATGTGTGGTCTTTAAGATGCTTTTGAGCCCATCACATCACCAATATATTTATAAGCTTGAGAAATAGATTAGTATGAGGTAACTTAAAATATGAGTGGTTCCCCTGTGAATTTAGGTCAGATACTTTCTTAGTAATGAAGTTGCTAAGTGTTGAAACTCCTTTTTCCCTGAAGGCATTTAAATCTTAGTTTTGGTTGGACATCTTCCTGGTGGTTGAAAGCTAATAACTGTGGACATTCCTAAAGCTGTTTTCTCAAGTTTCTTGTATTTTTCTTTTCTTTGGCTTCATGTTCGCTGTTTCCAGCTATTTGTTTTGATCAGTTGTTTTCTAAATATTCAATTTCCTTTAACACGTTCAGTAAAAAAAAAAACTGGATTTCTTGGTTAGAGACTACTACATTTATAAAAACTATTGTTTTATTGTGACATTAGAGTCATCCATTAAAAGCTACTTTTGGTTTCACTAGAGTGTACTGATGATGTTCTTATCTGGGCTACATACAGAGCCAGAACCTAGAATTGCGTTTGAGAGGAGACTCAACAAATACTTCCTCAATTAATTTAGTTGATAAAACCCAAGCAAAAATTGATGATAAAGAGAATGGCAACCATCCTGTGCAGAAAGAGTTCTGTTTTAACAAATACCATTATATCCTCCCCTTTTCTCCCATTTGCTACTTTAAAATACACACAAATATAGCTTTGCTGTTTTAGTTCTTGAATAAAAATATCATAAACCCTGGAAGCATATATAAGAAATGAATAATAATGGTTGTGTGGGATGGGGATAGTAGATGGATATGACAGAAATGGGAAGAACTTTTAACTGGATATCAGTTTATGACTTTTTTGGTTTTGAACCTTGTGAAATTGTTATTCAAAACTTAAAGAAAGAAACTAAGAGGGAGGGGACATATGTATACCTATGGCTAACTCATGTTGATGTATGACAGAAATCAAATCAATATTGTAAAGCAATCATCAATTAATTAAAAATAAATAAATATAATTATAAAAAAAGAAGAAAAGACTAATTGCATGAATAAGGTGGATAAGTCCCTTCTCAAGAAATAGCCACTAAACGAATAAAAACGTATCCTTTTGGAATGATATTTATATATAATAACTGTATTTGAATATCTGTACAGGAGCAACTATAATATTAATAGGTTTGGGATGGTTTTTAAAATATGTATCATTGATATTTTGTGAATGTATTATTTTAAACTACCTTAAGTACCTTGAAACCAATCGAATCACTTTACAAAGTGTCACTTAAAAATAGTTTAGATTGGGGACTTCCCTGGTGGTCCAGTGGTTAAGACTCCACACTTCCACTGCAGGAGGCCCAGGTTTGATCCCTGGTTGGGGAACTAAGATTCCATATGGAGTGCACTGTGGCTCAGAAAAAAAGAAGCACTAAAACAAAGTAGTTTAAATACAGTAATGCACAAATTTTGGTTGCCTTTAAGCTTATGAAATGGGATTCTATTTATATAGCTGCCTCAATTACTCATTTCTGCACAACAAATTACCCCCAAATTTAGAGGCTTAAAATGTTTGATTTGCTCGCTAGCCTGTGATCTGGCAGGCTTCCCCAGTGGTCTGTGGTAAAGAATTTGCCTGCAGTACAGGAGACACAGAAGTTGAGGGTTCGATCCCTGGGTTGTGAAGATCCCCTAGAGGAGGACATGGCAACCCACTCCAGTATTCTTGCCTGAAGAGTCCCATGGACAGAGGAGCCTGGTGGGCTACAGTTCATGGGACCGCAACGAGTTGGACACGAATGAGCATGCACCCATTGTGATCTGGGTTAGGTCTGGGTTGGGTTTATCTGGGTGGAGTGTTAGTAGGGTTTATTTCTGTGGTTGGGTTTATTCATTTGTCTGGTGGTGGTTGGCTGACTGTCAGCTGGGGTGGTGGAAGAATCTGGGCCAAGTGTCACTCACACTCCAGCAGGCTACCCTGAACTTCTTCATATGGTTGATGGGTTCTACCAGTAGCAAGGGAGAGCAGGCTCCAATGCGTACGTGCTTTGCAAGCCTCTGCTGGTGACATGCTTGCTTATGTCCCACTAGCCAAAGCAAGTCACAGAGACAATGTGAGAGGCCAAGCTCAGAGTTACTGTGTTAAAGGACTACAGGAAGACCATGGGTCCAGGGAGGTGTGATTCAATGGGGGACATTACTATAACAGTAATTGCTACCATTTCTAAAAAATTTCCATTATTTTCTCAAAGCATTGATATTAAACAAACTCAACTCATGGTCTAGCAATTCTGTATACAACTGAGAACTAATGGTAAGTTATAGCTGTTGTACTCTGATTTGGGCTTCCCTAGTAGCTCAGATGGTAAAGCATCTATCAGCAATGCAAGAGACCCAGGTTCAATCTCTGGGTCAGGAATATCCCCTGCAGAAGGAAATGGCAACATACTCCAGTATTCTTGCCTGGAGAATTCCATGGACAGAGAAGCCTGGTGGGCTACAGTCCATGGGGTCACCAAAGAGTCAGACATGACTGAGCGGCTAACACACACACATTGCACTCTGATTTAAAGCTTTAACACCACTTAATATTATTATGGAAAAAACTAAGACATCTTATCACTGCTTCTTATTACAGTTAGAATAATATTAAAATTTCTTGACACAGACCCCAGGCTGTCAGCAGTTTTGTTTTTATCCACGTTTTCACAGTATCATGCTCTATACCACTCAGCCCTTAGCTTACTGTCCTTCAGCTATAATGGCTATTCTTCTATTACTTTAATCCATCCAATTCATCACCACCTCAGGGTTTTTCACTTGCCATTTCCTCCCTGGAATGGCTTTCCCTCAGATCTTAGATTGGGTGGCTTCTTCTCTTCATTCAGGGCTCAGTGCAAATTTTGCTTCCTAAGAACATTATTTCCTGACCATTTCTTTAGAAATAGCTCCTCCCATCTCAAATCACTATCTCATTTCTCTTGTTTTCAGGTTTTTTGTTTTGTTTTTAAAGAATTTTTTAAAATTTATTTATTTATTTTTGGCTGCACTGGCTTTTGGTTGCTTTGCTCAGGCTTTCTCTAGTTGCAGTGAGTGGGTGCTACTCTTCGTTGTGGAGCACAAGCTCTAGGCACATGGGCTTCAGTAGTTGCAGCACGGTAGGCTCTGCTCTTTTGGCGCATGGACTTACTTGCTCTGTGGCAGGTGGCATCTTCCAAGGATCAAACTAGTGTCCCCTGCATTGGCAAGCAGATTCTTATCCACCGCGCACCAGGGAAGTCCTTATTTCTTCATTTTTCCTTCGTGACACTTCTTATTGCACGAAATTATCTTGCTTATTCAGTTGTATTTGTTGTTGCTGTTTAGTTGCTAAGTCGTGCGTGACTCTTTCGCGACCCCATGGGTTGTATCCCGCCCAGCTCCTCTGTCCATGGGATTTCTCCGGCAAGAATACTAGAGAGCAATGCCATGCCCTCCTCCAGGGGGTCTTCCCGACCCAGGGATCAAACTCTGTGTCTTCTGCATTGGCAGGAGGTTCTTTAACACTAGCGCCACCTGGGAAGCTGGTAGAACACATAGCAGATACTCAATACTCAATAAATATTTGCAGAATTAATGAATAAATGAACTAAAGGCCTAACATATTCAGTCTTGACCCAGGAATCCTTGCCTTTAAGATGAGGAGGTTGGGTCTCTAAGATCCTTTCCAACTCAGAAATTTTATACTTCCCATTCATATAATTCAAGTTTTAGATGAATTTTGAGCAGAGGGGGAAAAGCTGTCTATAACAAGGATCATGGTAATAAATATGCATTTATTAAATATATATACTATTTCATAACTGTTTCCTGTTGGAAAAAAATTTGTTGTAGTGATTTCAAATATATAAAAAAGGTAGATAGAGTTTAGGAAGAGGAATGATAGTGTAACTTAAGTTGAAAAAAACTAATAGACATTCTTTTTACTATATCATTACCCAAAGTATCTTAAGACATTTTTTTAGTTTTATTAAGATTTAATTGACATATAACATTATGTAAGTTTAAAGTGTATAAATGTGATGATCTGATATATACTCAAGTATCTTGAGTAAAAATTACATATAATAGCTTTTTCATTTTCCACTGAGAAGGCCAGAGCAAGGCAGAGGCACTAGAATACTAAAATTTTAATCAAAATGATGTAGCCTAAATTCTGGAGCCACTCTGCTCAGGATCAGTGTTCAGCTCTGCCTCTTAATACCTGTGAATCCTTATGGAAGTTATTTAACCTTCGGTGCTTCACACTGCACCTCTCTGAAATGAGGACACTCATGACACCTACCTCATAGGATTGCTGTGAGGATTAAATGAGATAATGTTTCTAAAGGGCTTAGCACAGTACCTGGTCCACCATAGCACTCAACAAATATTAACTCTAGTCTTTGAGAGTAATAAGGGAAACAGTAGTGTGTGTCACATCAAAGAATGACAAGCAAAAATGTCCTAGAGTGAGATGGGAAACTTAAAAGAGTTTAGAACCTTTGTAACATTCCTGAGGCTGCAGTGCTAATTACTAGCAAAGTGTTAGAGTTGGGCAAGATGGGTGTGGCTACTTAATGGGGTAGCTCCTGGCTGTACATATTTCATGTGTGGGGAAATAGTTGTTAAAAAATTAGTTTTTCCAAGAATGTCAGGAAAGTTAAAATTCAAGTGAAATACAGTTTCCCATATCATGAATGTTATACATGGAGTTTGGATATAAACCCCACATATATATGTGGAGTTTGGATATAAACCCTACATATATATGGATATAATGTGGGGTTTATATCCGAACTCTGTATTAGGTTGGAGAAGGAAAAGGCTGCCCACTCCAGTATTCTGGCCTAGAGAATTCCATGGACTGTATAGTCCATGGGGTCACAAAGAGTCAGACACGACTAAGTGAGTTTCACTCACTGTATTAGGTAGTTCCAGTCCTTAGGGCCTGCATTAAAAAGAGAGGCAACCTTAAAACCATTTATGTCAGGTAGATAAATCACATTCTAAAACTTTAATCCCTGAGATGAAGTGGGTGGTGTGAAGATCCAAGGATCATTTAATCATAATACAGGATAGCTTCATTAATATGCACTTTACTGATTGAGAATCTGAGAATATGCAGACCAAAACTGAGATTTTGCCCTCTTCATGGGAAAAAAAAATAGGGCTTTCCCTGGAAGCTCAGTTAGTAAAGAATCTGCCTTCAATGCAGGAGACCCCAGTTTGATCCCTGGGTAGGGAAGATCCCCTGGAGAAGGCAACGACTACCCACTCCAGGATTCTTGCCAGGAGAATTCCACGGACAGGGGAGCCTGGCAGGCTACAATCCATGGGGTCTCAAAGAGTCAGACACGACTGAGTGACTTTCACTTTTCATGGAAAAATAAAAACATTGTCAAGAACATCAGTACTATAAATATGACTGTATTAGAAGAGTATAAAGTACTTAAAGTAATAAACACTGTTGATGCCCTCTTCTACGTGCAATTGGTATGCTAATACATTGAGCTGTCTAAAAAGTTGTCCAAGAAAACCCCGAATGAACTTTTTCACCAACCCAACAGTTGTCCATAACAAAACAATTATTAGTGACTTGAGTTAATGACTTAACAATATTTGTGTGCTCCCAATGTGCCAGGCTTCATTTGAGACACTGGGGTTCACCAACAAGCAAGACACGCCTAGTTCATTCCTCCATGAGGTTTACATTCTAGCACAAAGGCAAATAATGGCTTACATTAATGGGGTGATACTATTTGAGTACAGGGTGCTGTGGGAATATTACAGAAATATCCATTCTAGTCTAAGATATGAGAAAAAGTCATCTGGAGAAAAACATTAATCTGAAATCTGGAGATTAGCAGAAGTTGCTTGGGAAAAAAGGACTTGGGGCATGGCATGCTTAGACAGAGGAAATAGCATGTAGGAAGTATTAGATGCCCTTAGTTGGCTGACTGTCTGCCTGATTAATAGAGCGGGTCTATCAAGGGTTTCTACGAACTCTTTGCCAGTCTAATTTGCACTTCTCTATATACTTGAAAGTAATAAAATTGTTTTTCTTTAAAAATATTCATGTGATTCCAAATCCTCTCAAATTCAGACAAAGCATTGCTTTTATTTTTAAAATGTCTTCTGTTCTAAACTTGATACACTCAATGGGTAATTCCTGCTCCCTATTTCTCTTCTGATTGGTCAGAAATGTAACGGTCTTCCATATGCAATTAATCCTTTAGAATTTTCATATTTTTCTGTACTATCACATTTGCCATTCTATCATATTACTACATAATGCCTTTGTAGTTAATTAGTAGTACTTAGCAAAACCTTTAATGTGTAGATAATAAAAACTATATCTTCTATGTCATTTCTTACACTCGTAGGGTATTGTGCAAGGAGAGTGCTGCTGGAGACAATTCTCTGGTATATGTGAGTATATAATTTTAGGTTATTTCAGGTCAGTAAACCAGATCTCTAAACTTACCATGTCCAATACAGTAGCCACTAGCCACATGTGACTATTGAGTAGTTAGAATGTAGCTAGTCCAAGTTAAGATGTGCTGTAAGTATAAAATACACACTGGATTTCAAAGGCTTAGGACAAAAAAAGAGTAATATAAAATATCTCATTAATTCTTTTTTGTAATGATCACTTGTTGAAAATATTTTGATTTCACTGACTTAGATAAAATGTTATTAATTTCACCTGTTTCCTTTTACTTTTTAAAATGTAGCTATTTGGAAATTTAAAATTGCATGTGTGGCTAATGTTTTTGGCTCACATTATATTTCTGTTGGCTGGTGCTGCTTTAGACTTTTTTATTTTGTGGGTGTTAGTGGAGGCTGAGGCTAGTCTGAAGTTGTTCTGTGGCTATTAGTAGGCATGAGGCATCATCACTGCTGATTAGAGAAGGTTTGACTTTTGGATAGAATCAGTTACCGAAACTGATCAACAACTGCGGATGCAATGGAGACTTTGTTGGGCTGAAAGACTGGAGAAAGAAACTTGATCAGATGCTGTGCAGGTCTCACCTAATGATAAGAGGCAGAGACCCCCAACAATAGCATGTTTATGAAACTGGGACCATTGTTGCCAAGAAGCTCCTGCTACTTACTTTGCCGTTGAAATCTTCTAATGTAAAAGAAAGCTAACCTGAAAAAATAGAAGGTGAGCCTCCCTATAAACAAGTTCCTATAGTCCCATTTACTATTTTCAAGAATGAAGAAGGCAAACCCTGTTAAAAAATACTGTGCAGTTCTGTAGTGCTTTTCATCTTGAAGTACCTTAGTAATATTAATTTGCTATTCATTATAGTTTGTGAAATGTTGAATAGTGTGTTACTATCCTATTTACATGTTGGAGAAGAGTCAGAGAATGTAAAAGACTTGACCAAATGACATAGTATTTAAGGGAGCTCACCTGTTCACATGGAAGAAGTGATATGGAAGTCTTTTCAAAAGTAGTGTTGACATCATATTTCGCAGCTAATTATTTTGTGTACCCCTTAACTGCTTATGGCTGTGCATGCGTGCTAAGTAACTGCTTATAGTCCAGTAGGGGGAGGCAGGTATGGACAGAATACCAGAGAGTATTTCAGGTGCTCTGGTGAGAGGAGTGGGTTTGAGATAACGACAGTATCTAAGACTTCTTTTTTTTTTTTTTAAAGATTTTTTCCTGTGGACCATTTTAAAAAAGTCTTTATTGAGTATGTTATAATATTGTTTCTGTCTTATGTTTTGTTTTTTTGGTGGCCATGAGGCATGTGGGATCCTAGCTCCTCAACCAGGGATCGAACCTGTACTCCCCATGTTGGAAGGTGAAGTCTTAACCACTGGACCACCAGGGAGGTCCCTATAGTTTCTAGGACTTCTGTAGCACTTCCTGTGTACCAGGTATAGTTCTAAGTGCTTTCATGTACAGTAACTTAGAATCCAATAGATAAGGAATTATTAGGATCCCCAGGTTACAAAATACAGGTGGGCAAAAAGAGATTCAGTCATTTGCCCAAGGTCACAGTGAGTAGCAGAACTTGGACAAACCCAGACAAACTTAGCTCTTCACTACTGCACTGAGGTGTGTGCACTGTCCCCTGGGTGGACAGAAAATACTTCCTAGGGAAAGTGACATTAGCTCTGAGTCTGATAAAAGGAGAAGCTGTTTGCTAGGATGCAAAGAAGGGGGCATTCTTATGATGATGATCGTAGGAGCAGAGTCCTGGCAAAATAAAGCAGTCCCCACAAGAGACAAGTTTAGGGAAAAGGAGAGGGGAAGGTGGAAAGAAGGGGCATAGATTAGGCCCAAGCCGAGTTACAGGGAAAGGAAATGATTGTGAAAGGAGGAACCTTAAAACTGTTGACAAAGTGAGATTAGTGCAATATCTAAGGATTCATTTACCAAGGCTCCTGCATTCCCCTTTAGCACAGACAGCTGAAAAATCGTAACTGTATTTAAGTCACTGGTTGTGTAACCCTGGGCAAATCAGTTGTGTAACCCTGGGCAGATTCTCTGGGCCTCAATTTTCTCATCTGTGAAATCAAAGGCCAAGATGAAATGGTCTTTGCATTCCTTTCTAGCTCCAGTCTCCTGATTTCTATGAGTTCTAATGTGCAAAGAAGAAGCAATTTGACATTAAATGACATATTTAGATTTGCATTTGAGAAAGATGACACATTTTATAAGGTAATATCATGGTACATTTTTTTAAAAAGGCGTCTTCAGTTTTTTTTTTTTTTTTTTTCAGTTTTAAAATTCTATACTTGCTTTGGACACTTCTACTTAAAGAGTGTCACTGTAAGTCCTACAGGCACTTGGAGTAAGTACCTCCCACTCTCTTATGCTTAGCACACCTACCTCTCTGTTCGTTCTAATGTTTTCTTGTTTCTCACTTGGAAGTGACCTCTTTTTTTCCCCATTGTTCTTTTGGTGTCTCCTCTAGTAACTAGGGCTTCCCAGGTGGCTCAGTGGGTTAAAAATCTTCCTGCAATGCAGATGCAGGAGATGGTTCAATCCCTGGGTCAGGAAGATCTCCTGGAGAAGGGAATGGCTACCCACTCCAGTATTCTTGCCTGGAGAATCCCATGGACAGAGGAGCCTGGTGGGCTACAGTCCATGAGGTCACAAAGAGTCAGACACACCTGAGCATGCACCGATTGTAACTAAGTCTTAAGTGATAACTAAGTCTTTCATGAGTCTAGTTTCCTCTGAGTTTTCTTAACTGTTTCCATTGTTTTAACTACCATCTCTCGAGAAATATATTCTAATTAACTGCTCTAGTCGTGTATCTCTAGTAGATATAGTCTCATTTAGAAATGACATGCCTGGAGGGGTTTAGGGGGGCAAAGTGGGTGAAGGGGGTCAAAAGGTACAAAATTTCAGTTATAAAATAAATAAGTCACAGAGATATAATGTACAGCATGGTGACTATAGTTAATAACACTGTATTGCACATTTGAAAGTTGCTAAGAGAGTAGATCTTAAAGTCCTCATCACAAGAAAAAATTTTTTGTAACTATGTATGGTGATGGATGTTAACTAGATGTATTGTGGTCATTATTTCACAATGTATGCAAATATCAAATCATTTGTTGCACACTTGAAACTAATGTAATGCTATGTGTCAAATCTCAGTAAAAAAATTTAAAAATGACTTGGCTAAAACATGACTCTGCATCAAAATTTCTCTAAAGCCTTTCCTATTTATTAGAAAAAAAAGTCACATTATTTCCTTCTTTTAGTCTCAATATAGAAAAATCAGAAAGTACATAAAAGTAAAAGAATATAATAATCCCCAGAAATTCCCTGGCAGTCTAGTGGTTAGGACTCTGGGATTCCAGTGCTGAGGGCCCGTGTTAGATCCCTGGTGAGGGAACTAAGATTCCCATAAGCTGCATGGTGCGGCCAAAATAAATAAATAAAAGTAAAATAAAATTGAAAAAAAGAATAGAACCCACATAATCTCATACCTGAAAGAATAATCACTGTTAGTATCTTATTGTATAGTTTTCTTAACTATTTCTCTGTATGTGTATACGTGTGTGTGTGTGTGTTTATTGTGGGAGGGGTATCATAGTACCATTTTATAATCTATCATGAGTATCTTTCCATTTCAACAGATAAAATCATGTATTATTTTTGAAAGAGTGTGGAGTATTCAGTTATATATTCATATATTTAACCAAATATCTGATGTTAGGATTTTATTTCCAATTTACTGATATGACAAAGTGTGATTGTATGAATTTCCATTGCTTGTGTCACACATACGACACATCACACGTGCTTGGTATAGTGGTTACTTGAACTTTGACATGTCTCCTCAAAATGATTTTATTAATTTTGAGACCAGATCTTATATTTATTTGTGTCTCTCATAGAATTTAGCGTTGGCCTCTCATATGGGAAACGTTCAATAAATCGTTACTGAATGAATGGACAAATGAGGTGCACATCCCCAGGCAATCACTTACCTGCTTTCTACCACTCCAGGTTTGTTTTCATTTTCTAGAATTTTATATGAATTGAATCATATGGTATGTGCCCCTTTTTGTGTGGCATCTTTCACTTAGAATAATTATTTTGAGATCCATCCAGGTTGTTATGTATATCGTGTTGTAGCACTCTGGGGAGACAGACAACACTTAAGCACCACTTTCTATAGAAGCGTGCCAATGAAGCCTCTCCATCACACAGAATTTATTCTGAGCCTTTGGTGCATATGTCACTGCCTGCTTGATCTCTCCTCTTGAGTATCTCAGTAACAAAGGTAACATGTCTCAAATGGACTTCCTTACGCAATACAGTCCCCCCCCCCAAAAAAAAAAACCCTCAAAAATCTGGTTTCTTCAGTCTTTCTCAGCATTGTGAATGACATCATCTTTCATCTAGTTGAATGGGTCTTCCTAGTTGCTGGGTCATCCTCTTAAATATATTTCTGTTCTCTCCGCCTTTTTTTTTTTAGTCTCTTCTGCTACCACCCTATTCTAAGCTGCATCGTCACTTGTCTGCCTACTGCAGCTCTTCCTACCAGTCTCACTGCTTTTGCCTTTGCCCCTGTCCGACTCAGAGAAGTCATGCTGATTCTCAGACATTGCTTCTTATCACTCTCACGCTTCAGAACACTCAGTGGTATCCTTTGCACTCATCCTATAGTTCTATTTTTAGAACCCTTTGATCCCAAAGTGCCCAGGACATTTTTTACTTCTGACCCTCCCAATTTGAGCTCCTGTAAGAATGAAATGCATAGAAGCTGTGTTGAGAAGCCAGCTCTGAAAAGTTTTGACAGAAGAGGGCAGGGTTAGAGTCTTCCCAGAGTCCTGCATGCAAGATACAGTTCATGTCGTTTATGGCTAATGTCATCCTTGATGTTAGAAAATCTGTACAGCTTCTTTGGGTCCTTTCCTGGCTTTGAGCTCGATCTTGATCTCTCCTTGAAGCCCAGTGAAGAGCTCACTGCTCTAAGGGGATGAAACATGTTTGTTTCACTTAGAAAGTCCATATTTATTTCTATATTTAAACACACACCCCACCCAACTAGGCTACTTGTCTAGGTTATTTTGTGAGCCACAGGGGAATAGAAACCTTCTTCCTTATTCTGTTTCTTAATTCACTGTTTGGAGTAAGTCAGGGGCTTAAGCAGGCCCCCTGTGGGCTCTCCTTAAACAACAGTTCCATTCAATAATGGACCAGAAGAGTGTTTTAAAGAAACGCAAATTGAGCAGAGAGGCTAAAAAAGGTGTCCTGATACTTTTCAGTTTGTTCTCTAATCAGAGTTAATGCAATCGAATCCCCTTAGTTTCACATCTATTAGGCACACAGCAAGCTGGCCAATGCTTCCTGAGGGACTAGGCCTCAGCTGTGGCTGGGTGCTCTGTGGCATGTGTGCGCGTGTGTATGTGCGTGTCCATATCTGCCTGCATGGTCTCTGTCTTCTTGAATTTCTATAAATATATAATTAAATTCATCTTGTCAAACCACTAGGGGACTTGGTGGCAGAATTCTAAGATAACCTCTAAGATTCTTCCCCTCAGGTTTACACACCCTGTATATTCCTTTCCCCTGAGTGTAGTTGAGATCTATGGATATGCTTGGTGACCACTCTGATAACTGTTGCTGTTTAGTTGATAAGTTGTGTCCAACTCTTTGTGACCCCATGGATTGTAGTCCGCCACAGAGGCTCCTCTGTCCATGCGATTCTCCAGGCAAGAATACTAGAGTGGGTTGCTGTGCCTTTCCCCAGGGGATCTTCCCAACCCAGGGATTGAACTCACGTCTCCTGTGCCTCCTGCATTGGCAGGGCCACCAGGGAAGTCCCACTGTGAGGATTAGGTTACTTTATATGAAAACAGTGAAGAGATTTTGAAGACATAATTAAAGTCCCTTCTGGAGGAGAGAGAAGTTCTCCTGCTGAGCATGATGAAATGAACAGCCCTGTTGTAAGCTGACTATGGAGAGGGGCAGTCTCTAGAACCTGGAGATGTCCAGGGTGTCAACCCTACCACCCTGAGGAACTGAATCCAATCACCTGAATGAGCTGTAAAGAAGACTCTGAGCTCCACAGGTTAATGCAGCATGGCTGACACCTTGATTTCAACTTTGTGAGACTCTGAGCATCACACCCAGCTCTGCTCTGCTTAGACTTCTGACCCCCAGAAACCGAGATAATACATGTGTGTAGTTTGAGACCAGTACCAGGTTTGTGGCAATTTGTTATGCAGCAATTAACAGTTAACTAATACAGAGGATATTCAGCTGCCATTTCAATTTTTCACTGTTATATTGGGCTTTTTTGTTACAGTAGACACAACAAAGTAGCACAGACTGGATGGCTTAAACAACAATAAGGAGAAATTTATTTTCTCACAGTTCTCATAGAGCCTGTGTGTCTGAGACTGAGGTGTCAACAGGTTTGGTTTCCTCTGAGGCTTCTTTCCTTGCCTTGCAGATGGCTGCCTTCCCACTGTGTCCTTACATGGTCAGTGTGTATGCCTGTGTGTATCCTAATTTCCTCTCATAAGGACAATAGTCATGAGTGATTAGGGCCCACCCTAAAGATCTCATCTTAATTTGATTACCTATTTAAATAGTTTATCTCCAAATAACATTACATTCTGAGATACTTAAGATTCAACATATGAATTTGGGGGCTGGGGTACAGTTCAGCCCATAAGGTGTGTGTGTGTGTGCTCTGACTCTTTGCAACCCCAAGGACGGTAGCCTGCCAGTCTCCTCTGTCCAGAGATTCTCCAGGTAAGAATACTGGAGTGGGTTGCCATTCCCTCCTCTAGGGGATCTTCCCAACCCAGGGATCGAAGCCTCGTCCCCTGCATTGCAGGCAGGTTCATTACCGCTGAGCCACAGGGGAAGCCCTCAGCACACAATAGCCATCACCATTTTCAGCATTCTTTTCACCATTATTATTTTGTTTTCACTTGTTTTCTTATTTCTTGAACCTCAGTTACATCTCCCCATTCGGTTACATCTCCCCATTCTTCAGAGTTTGTCCTATTTTATTCCAGCTCTTTGTCTAATTCTTGACAGTTTTGGCTACAGGGTAACTTGTGACATCTTTCATAATTACATCCCTAGCTTTTAGTGGCCAATCAGTCTAAGAAAAACATTATTTTACATTTTATATATAATTTTTACAAGTTTACAAGGTACTTTCACATGACTGTTTTTTTTCTTTTTGAAACCTGGAACAATGCTATGAGGCAGATCAGTCCAATATCTTCATCACCCCACTCTAAATTCAGGAAGACGCACTCAAGAGAAATGGTGGTGCTAACGTAACATAGCTCATGTCTTCTGACTCCAAGTCAGGGTGCTCTGTCTGCTAGATTAACTATTCAAAGCATTCTAACCCAAACAGCAACTAATTCCTATCAGATAAGTCTATTTGTAATCTATTTCATTCCTATCTGATTGTTCAAATGCAGATTCTATAACTGCCCCCATCCTTGCTGTGTATCTGGAGGGTTTTCTCATAGTGTGAATTGGGGAGGCTATGGCCACACGTGATTACCCTATTTTCCCATTATTTCTGTTTGAAAACGTATTGTAAAACTACCCCACTTAAACCTTTTTATGGCCGGGATGAAGCAGTATCTTGGATGTATTTCACTCTGTTGTATTTACTTGTTCATTTTTAACTTAATGTGCCAGATTTTTCACACACACTGAAATCAATTGCTTTAAACACATCTCATCATTGAGACTGTAAACTCTCCTAACAGGTGCTTTCTACCTAAGAGGCATTTTGTGTGTAACATAGGTATACGGTGATAATTATTAAATAAGCATGGTGGAGAAGCCAATAAATGCATGCACGCCTGTTAACAAAGATGCACTGTGTTGAATCCACTGACAGGCAGGTAAAAGATAATATAAATTCCACGTGCATTTGGAGTTCTCTCTTTCTTTTTACCAGTGTGGTAAAGTATAACAATGTGGTGATAGCTATAGTTCTTGTCAGTTTTTGAGTAACTGATTATTTCAAAGTTACTTAAAAGGCACTACTAGAATTTCAGTGGAGGGAATTTGAAATACCAAGTCAGCAACGTTAAGCTCTCAGACACCTGACCAGTTTACTGGTAGGCAAAGAGAAATATTAGAAAACACAAAGAACTACCGTCCCACACCCACCCCATCCCTTTCCTTAAAAAACAAACAGTGAGTGAACTGGTTGCTAACAGCACGCTCCCATTATTTTTCTGAGGAGAAGTCTGGAATTATAAGAAGAAAAGGCAAAGGAAGAAGTGTAAGAAGGTGGCCCCAGGCTATAACCGTCAAGAAGGCAAAGAATGAATAGAAGACCTGCAAGGGGGAAAAACAGGCTTGACTGGGGTTTTTGTTGGGGGCTTGGCTGGCAGAACTGGGGGGAGAGAGTCAAGACTGTGACTCAGAATAGCAGCTCTACCAGTTTGGAAAGAGCGCGGCACAGCGGTTAAGAACTTGGGCGCTGGAATCACGCTGCTTGGGATCCTGGGCCCTGTTCTGCCCCTTACCAATTATGTAACCTTGGGCAAGTAATAATTTGTCTTTGACACCTCAGTCTGGGCAGTTGTGCAATGGAGATAACACTACCTGTGGACCTTACGGAGTAGGTGTGAGAGTTCAGTGCGTTCGTAATTCAGCGCTGGGTGCTTAGCAGACGCTGGGTAAAGTGTCGTATATGTTCTTCTTTCTTAATTGTCTGTACCTCCCGCGGGGGGAAAAGATGAAGCGCAACTGAAGAGGGATGAACAGTAGTTGCGTGACATCCCGGGTCAGGCTCCTTCTGAGGTGCGCGCCCCACCGAGGTGAAGCGGCGGGAGCGGACACCTTGCGCCCGGGCCCTCAGCGACCACGAGGGGCCGCGACAAGCGCGGGCAGGAGGCTCGGGGCGGGGGCGCTCCTCCTGGCGGGCGCGCCGTGTCCCCGGATATTTGACAGTTTTCACCTCTTCTGTCTTGGGTCCCAGGGGCCGTGTGTGCTCTAAGCCGAGTGTCCTGGTTTCCGAGGCGTGGGCGCCACTGCGCGGCCCGCCCGCCTCCCGCCCCTCCTCGCCACGCAGCGGGAGGCCGCGGAGTCGCGCTCGGACCCTACACTGGGTCCTACCCCAGCTCCCCCGCCTCCCGCGCAGGCGCCGCCGGGGCCGCCCCCGCCGCCATGTTGCCCCCGCCCGCGCGCTCCCTCCCCCTCCCCTCCTCAGCTGGGCTCCCGCCCCCTCCCCCTTCCCCCCTCCCCCAACCGCCCGCCCCCCCGCCCCCGGTGAGGTCAGGCGGAGGCTCCGCCGCTGCGGCCGCAGCAGCGCCGCTCCTATTCCGGGGAACCCTGGGGACGGAGCGTTTCAAATCAGCGGAGCGGCGTTCGGGGTAGGGTCCGTGCTCTCCGCCTACCGGAGAGCGAGGCGAAGTGACCCGGGCGAGCGAGGGGGTACGGAGGACTGGGGGCCGCTGCCTCGCCGCAGGACGGAGCCCCGGCTGCGCCGCGCGCGACTCGCTGGTCGGCCCTCGGAGCGCAGCGGCAGGCGGACGGGCGGCGGGACGCCGGGACGCGGCAAACAAGGTGAGGCAGGGTCCTGGCGTGGCAGGGGCTCCCTCGGCCGCCTTCGCGCCCCGGGGACCCGGCGAGGCCAGGCGGCGCGCGGTCCGGAGTTGCGACCTGCAGGCGGACAGGGGGTTACCTCCGCTCCTTGCACGCCCTCCCTCCGTCCCCACAGCCCGTTTTCTCTCACTTGCGGGTGTACGCCCTCCTGCCCGCACCTCTCATCGCTCCCTTCCCGACTCGCTGGCTCCGCCCGTCGCCTGGGTTCTTGGAGGACCACTGCGCCTAGTTTTCCTTTCCTTCTTTGTTACCCCTCTAAGATCTCCTCCTCCGGGGCTGTCGCTGCCCTTGACGCTCTGGGGTCTCTCTGCCCTCCGCGGGCCCCGCTGTCTCTTGCCTTCCTACAGTTTCTGCTTTGTGGCTCCTAATCCATCCCTCCCTCCGAATCTTCTAACTTGGGAGGCTTCGCTGCTGGCTCCCGAGTCAGGAGCACCCTCCTTTCTTCCTCGAAGCTTTTAACTCTGCTTTGAGCGTCTTCATCTCTAAAAAGTCTCGGCTGCTTTGGATTAATCACAGTTCGCTAATGATTTTCTTGGAAGCTTCCAGTCTACTGTACGGTGTACTGAGAGTGATGGGAACGAGCCCTTAGTAAACATCATCTAAAGAACTTGCAAGTTTGTTTTTTCCCTAGTGTTCAGTAACTTAGTCCAAGAACCACAAGCACTGAGAATGGATGTATGTATGTTTGTTTTTAATGCTAGCACATGGTCCTCCGTCTGATTCTTCCCACGCTGCCAAGCAGGCCGTAGAGAGAGACAGTGGGAGGGACCTTGATGCTTGGCTCCATTTCTCCTGCAAACTGGCGTGTTCAGCGTTTCGGTGTTGTCAGAGGACTAGTAGTTTGGGATAAAGTCACTCAAGTTAGCCTAAGCTAGCTACCAAACCCACTGAATTGGAACTGACAGACTCTAGGGTTTAAAAACTGACTCTGTTGGGAGGGTCCCTGCCTTTTTTTTTTTTTTTTTAAGAAGCCAAAATTTCTTACTGCAGATCACATATTTGTATGTACCCTCAAGAAGCAAAATTTAAAAACCATGTCAAAGGGACGACTTTTCTGTTTGCTGAAGTCAGTTTCACACAGCACCAGCCTACCGCCTTCTCCCCGTGCTCCCATACTGAGGTTCGTTTACTCACTTCCATGCTCTAATTAGCTCGTGAAGAAAATTGAATGAAGAAGCTGGACGTGGAGGCAGATACAGTGAACTAGCACAGGCCGACCTTGGCGGCTGTGTTCCTGGAAATGGGCTGTATCCAGTGTTGAAGTTTGAAAACTGAGAAAAATGAAATAATTCATTAAGTAGTTATAGTTATGACATCATTTTACATTTAAAAATATTAGCTTCCTTGTCTGCATTTTTAAAATTAATCTCCTTACATTTAACAGTGATAGAATTGTTCACTTGGTGTGTGACTAGGTGTTGTCATTGACACAGTGTGCACTAATTGGCAATCATCTCAGAAAAAAACAAGTTGTGAATGAAGGTGACAGCTAAATTTCACTGTCCTGGGAGCATTTTTTTTGGCCATGAGACAATGCATGTTGTTTCTGCTGCAATATCAAATGATGTATTTTTAAAACAGATAAATAAGAGCCTCAAATTCCCAATGCTTTTAATCTGCCATTTTTATAAGCACCTTTTAAGAAAGGGTGGTGTGACAGTATCGAGTTTATGGTGATGCTCTGAGGAAAGTGGTTTTCACAAGAATATTAAAGAATATTTATATTAAAGTTAATATAAATATTAACAGATCATTAGTTTAGTTATATGGCTTTCAGTTGATCTGTAATTTCCCTCATTCATTTGCTAAATTTCTGACTTCTCTTTAGTTCTTTTGAAAAATGGATATACTTGGGAAAGGGCATTTATACCAATAGGCCTACCCTTCTAAATCTGTAATTTTCTTGGCAACCCTTTCTGGAAAGATATACAAACTTGCCAACTGTTTCAAAGAAAAGAGTTTGTTACTATGTCATTTTTTTTCCTTTTGTAATTATTACTAAGTCTAAGCTAAGATTGCCCTAATATGAACTATTTATGTTTGCCAGAAAAAAATAAAGGTGGATATGAGTTTGTCTTAGGCATTTTGCTCTGAATCTTTAGACTCTTACTCAAAATGTGTTTGATAATCCACCTGGTACATCCAGGAGTTATCAAACTGGATATTTCCGATGTTAGTAAACATAATTGAACATAATTGCACTTTGCTGCTGAATTCTCTTTTTCATTTCTTTACATTTTAAATTACTTTTCTTCATGTAATTTGACTTACATTAGTGAAATGAGACTAACCAATTTTTTTAATTGTTTGATTTTATTGATGTTTAATAAACTGCTACAATCTCCTTGAAGTATCTTCTCTTAAATCCATTGGTTGGAACTGGTATATTTTTCTTGCCGTGAACTAGCACAACAACTTGTCAGGTATCCTCAGAGCTCAGAAAAAAAAATGTAGAAAGAATTTTGAAAAATGAACAGCTCTAGAGAAAACATCTCAAAATTAGATGAAAAGGTTTTTTCAAGTTACTGACATGCATAGCAGTCAGTTCTTAAATATATTCTTCATTCATTTAATAATTTATTTTACAAAATCTGTTGGGCACCTTCTATTTGCCAGGCCCTGTGCTAGCCACAATGGTAAATTATAAGAGGTGTAATCCTTGATCTTCTGAAGTCTCACAGAGGCTATATTCCACCAGAGAATATGGACAGTAGGTAAGGAAACAAATGAAGATCCTTATAGATGGTAGTGAGAACAATGGTGGAAATACTGTGAGATGGAGGACTGGAAAGGGCCTTTTTAGCAAGGGTGGTTTGGAAAGGCCACCCTTTCCAAAGTTGACCTTTGGACAGAGATGTGAAAGAAGAGAGATCACTCTTACCTTGTCAGCTTACCTCATCAAGAGCTGAGAGAAGAGTAAGAGCCAAGACCTTGAGGCAGAAAAACAAACTTGAGATATTTGAAGAACAGAAAACAAGCCAGGATGGATGGAACCTAGTGAGCTTTAAAGGAGTTAGGGAGCCTGGAAGGAATCAGTAATAGGTAATGCAGGGCCTACAGAGTCTGAGAAATAATTTGATTCTCAAAAATAGCGGGAAACCATTGGAGAGTTTTTGTTACCTACTTTTCTGTGGAAGGTCAATGACTGAAAAAAAAAAATAGTGGATGTAAATAAAATTTGTTTTGCAGAGGGTAAATAGAATATCTAGCTACTCAATTGTTTAAGAGAATGAAAATCTTTGATATGTATAAAATAGGTAATTGACTTCTTTCCCTCTGCTTAGATAAAGGAGTAAGGGGATGAGAACTCCAAGGTGAGTAAGTTATGAAGCAGTTGAGTTTGTACTGTCACATTGTCCACCAGAGCCCTGCGGTAAGTTGTCACCAGCCTCATTAAAGATCAGATCATCGTTCAACTTAAGAATTTGTTTGGGACTTCCCTGATGATTCAGTGGCTAAGACCCTGTGCTCCCAGTGCTGGAGGCCTGGGTTTGATCTCTGGTTAGGGAACTAGACCCCATATGCTGCAACTAAGACCCAGCGTTTGTGTGTGTGCACGCGCGCACCCACGCTTAGTCATGTCCTACTCTTTGTGACCCCATGGACTGTAGCCTGCCAGGCTCCTCTGTCCATAGAATTTTCTGGGCAAGGATACTAGAGTGGGTTGCCATTTCCTACTCCAAGAGATCTTCCCAACCCAGGAATTGAACCCTTGCATCCTCTACATTGGCAGGCGGATTCTTCACCACTGTGCCACCTGGGACACAGCCAAATAAAGAAATATGGTAAAATAAAGAATTGTAAAATTTTTTTTTCTCATGGAAATATACTTTGGAAGGTTGGAAATTTTATTTGCATGTGAAGAAATAACTTAGGTTTTAGAAATGGCCTTTGGGATTTTAAGAGGAGCTTGCCACTTTCCTTTAGCTGTTGCCTTCTCCAATGTTTTCAAATTGCCATACCTTTATTCTTTGAGAGATTAGAGTTTTCTCTATTCCTTGAGGATTAAGTGAATTTACACTTGGCATTTATTTTGTTGCCCTGAGCTCTTGCTTGAAAGCAATCCAGCTTGGAGGTCTAATTGGCCCCAAATAAGAATGCAGATAGTCATTGACATTCCATAGGGATAAATCTGAATATTGTGAAGCAGAAACCTGCCAAATAACCTTCAGTGACTCCTGCAGGGTCAAATTCCAACTCCTCAACTTAACACTCAAGGATTCGCCATGATGGGACTGCTGCTGCTGCTGCTAAGTCGCTTCAGTCGTGTCCGACTCTGTGCGACCCCATAGACGGCAGCCCACCAGGCTCCGCCGTCCCTGGGATTCTCCAGGCAAGAACACTGGAGTGGGTTGCCATTGCCTTCTCCACATGATAGGACATAGGCCTACTATCCCAATTGTCCTTCTTATTCTCTTAACAAGAAATTCTCTGTTGGTTTAAATGGATTTTACCTAGTTTGTAACTTTTGTGCTTAGCATTATTCTTGGCATGGAGTAGGTGCACGGTAGCGGCCTTTTGAATGGATGCCATGCCATCATCCATTTCAAAAGCCCTCTCTTTTCCTTTCTGTCCTTGCAAATCCCAATGCTAGTCAAGGAACAGTTCAAATTTTATATCCTATTACCCCTGACCCCGACCTGCTCTCCTCCTCTGGATGTGAACAGCAGTCCTACACACTTACCATCATGCATGTCATAATCGTCTTTATTTGATGCTGGGCTATTTCCCCACTGGGCTCTGGCTGCATGAAGGCAACCTGCATGAACCTTGTCTGGTTCATGTGTCGTCATCTCCGGAGCACCTGGCATGTGGTATATCCTTTATAAATAGTTGTTGAATAAGGAATAAATGCTGCTTTGTGCCGTTTTACCTATTATTGTTTTGGATACTTTAATTGTTTATCACTGTTTAACTTATCACATGTTTGTCCGGTGCCATCAAGCAGTTTCTGAGAGAGGCCATAGATCATAGTTGTTAAGAGCACAACTGTGGAGCTTGGTTGTCTGGGTTCCAGTGCAGGCTAGGAGTCTTACTTCCTGGGGGATACTGTGTGAGTTAACCTCTCTATACCTAATAGTTTTCATCTGTAAAATAGGAATAAGAAAACTTCCTTCTTAGAGTACTTAGAAGGATTAAATGAGTTAGTTACATCTAAAGTTTGTTACTTGCAATTTTTAATTAAAAGGGTGTGATGAAAATTTAATTTGGTAAGTTAGGTGCCAAAACTCAGGTGGTGACAAAATTTGACTAAAACCGATGTGAGGGTATTTGATAGCTTTTATTCTATTTAATGTTAATATTTATTTGGTTTTGTTGTAGCACTAGTAATGTGTTTATGGGGCAGTGCCTCAGACCTTGCTGAGGTATTACATAATATATCATATATGCAGGTTGAAGTGAAAGTGAAAGTCGCTCAGTTGTGTCCGACTCTTTGCGACCCCATGGACTATACGGTCCATGGAATTCTGCAGGCCAGAATACTGGAGTGGGTAGCCTTTTCCTTCTCCAGGGATATGCAGGTTACTGCCTACCTAAAAGTCTGGACATTTTTGAATTTGGAAACACATCTGGCACCAAGGTTTTCAGATAAGGGATTGTATACCTTACACAAAAGTGCTTAAATCAAGGCCTTGCACGAAGTAAGTCATTGCTGTTGGTTGGGATTAGGGAGGTAAATATGCTGTTTTATCCTTCCCAATACCTCTCTCACAATGGTTACCATGTAAATATATGCTGATTTATTCATGCAACAACTCTGGAGAGAAGGCCGGCTGTATCAGCCTCATTTTATCATAGGAAAACAGATATGGCTGGGTCACATGATTGAAGGGAGCCAAGACCCCAGTCTTTCAATAGTCTTTCATCTAGTACCAGTACAAGTATTTATTTTTTTGTTATTCTTTTGTTATTTAAAACAACGCATGCTTCTTTAGGGCGAGTCTTTTGAGGGGGGGTTAGTGGAAAGGATGCAGTTAAGAATCTAATATGATTAGACACTTATTCCGTGCAGTTGTTAAACATTTCTTGAACTCTTCATGTATATAGAAGTCTGTATTAAAAGCCAGAGAAAGGTATGAAACAAATGAGGCATGGTTCCTGGTCTTCAGTAGTTTCAGCATCATGCATGGTTACACAGGAACACAGGTGTCCATTACAATCCCTTATTTTCCTCTGTAAGTTGGAAATCATTAAAATGTACAAAGGAAAACACAAGAGTCAGTGGAAAACTCGTTTTAGTATTCCCTAAATGGAACTGGTTTTTAGTTGCCCTAACTACTCCCTACTCCCTACAATATGATCTCTATATGACATCCTGGCAGCCTTTTCCTTCCACCTAAACTAAGCAAAATATGTTTTTTATTGTTCTCCTTTATCAATATTTGTAAATCATAATTAGTATATTTCCTTTGTCCTTTTTCTTTTGTCGATTTCAGAGTATAAAGTGTCTCAAAAGGTTTTTTCTGGAATGTTCTTAAAGTTGAAAACTAGTCCTCAAAGCCATTCTGCCTATTCATTCAACAACTATCAATACTTAGGAAGTAACTTATTATATTCCTGGCATTGCACTTGTTCACACACATGGAATCTCTGTCCAGTGCTCTTTCCATCTATCTGGAGCACACTGGGTATACTGGATGAGCAGGGTGGTGACATGATAGTGTGTATGTAGTAGGAGCTACAAAATAAAGCAGCTGGTGTTTTCTTGGAGCATTTATTTATTTATTTAAAATATATTTTTTATTTACTTATTTGGTTCTGCCAGGTCTTCCTTGGGGCATGTAGGATCTAGTTCCCTGATCAGGGATCAAACCCAGGTCCCCTGCGTTGAGAGTGTGGTGTCTTAACCACTGGACCACCAGGGAAGTCCCATTGGAGCATTTATTATACACAAAGATTTAGAAGAAATTCAAATACATTGTGCTTTAGAATGCAGTATTCATGATAAAAATTTTGAGGTAAAACCGAATACTTCAGAGAAAGGCTGCCTGAAAGGGTAGCTGTGATAACCCTGGGGTGACCCTTTGAAAATCACTGAGGCCACACTGTGCCCTTTGAGTCTGTTCCTTTAGTCAAATACCCATACATTTTCATAGCCTTAAAATCCTGTAATAACCTAC
Source organism: Cervus canadensis (assembly GCF_019320065.1). Classification (NCBI taxonomy): domain Eukaryota; kingdom Metazoa; phylum Chordata; class Mammalia; order Artiodactyla; family Cervidae; genus Cervus; species Cervus canadensis. The sequence goes on along the minus strand of NC_057419.1, from coordinate 127,742,231 downwards.
AGAAAAGGTAATTGTTGTTTAGTTGATCAGTTGTGTCCGACTCTTTTGTGATCCCATGGATTGTAACCCACCAGGCTCCTCTGTCCATGTGATTTCCTAGGCAAGAATATTGGAGTGAATTGCCATTGCCTTCTCCAGGGGAATCTTCCCAAGCCAGGAATCAAACCCGCATCTCCTGCATTGGCAGGTGGATTCTTTACCAATGAGCCACCAGGGTACATCAGAAAAGGCAATAAACATCCATTTCTCTCCCTCCCCACCCCCACCCCCCATATTGTATAATTTCTATTAGTTCAAGGAAGCACTCTGGTTGTTTGAAAATGACCTAAATCTTAAAACGTGTCAGGTGCTAACTGAGGTCCTAATGTTGAGGGGTAGTAGTAGGGTTGATTGATAGTGAAGGGCCTGCCAAGGGACTCCTGTTTTCAGAAGAAAGGTGTTAGAATTGATGGGATCGAAGCTTTGCCCCATTCTATGCACACTCGCCTGTGTCACTGACAGAAGTTCAGTTTTGCTAACTTTAAAGCTGCTTTCAGTGCTTCCCTGGTGGTGCAGTGGATAAGAATCTGCCTGCTAATGCAGGGAACATGGGTTCAATCCCAGGTCTGGGAAGTTTCCACATGTCACAGAGCAACTAAGCACAGCTACTGAGCCTGTGCTCTAGAGCTTGCACTCTGCAGCTACTGAACCCACGTGCTGCAGGTACCCAGTGCAACTAAATTTTTTTTTTAAAGCTGCTTTCGTTTGTAATACATTCACTGTACAAATGATATTGCCGGTTGCTGGCTACTGAAATATTTAATAGTAGAGGGAAATTAGCACGGCTTATGTGCTTTTGAGGTTGATAAAATGTTCCTGGAGTTTGAGGTGGTTTTGAAAAGGGGCAGGCAGTGCATCAGAGGTGTGCCTGTTACAAAGCAGTGATTTGCTTTCCTCCAGATGAGAAAGATGGAGAGAAAAGCAAGTGAAGAAAGGGGGTGAACGTGAATGAGTAAGTCTAAGAGTAATATCTTTCAGCTCGTTTTTATTATTGCTGTCCCACCCTTCTTAGTGCTATTGCGTGACAATTCCCGTGGCCTGAACTTGTAATGTGTTACTGCCAGAAGATCATAAGGACCTGGGTATAGAGGGGTGATTAAAGGAATGGTCTTTATAGTCTCTGCATGACATGCATTTATAGTCTTTTCAGGAGAAGAGAGAGAGTTGTAGTGCTTTGCTTTGTAGTCTCACTTATTTCTAAAGAATGCTTCATTTCAACCAAGTTTTCTGTCCCGCTCTTGTCTGTCTCTCAGTGGGAAGGCTGTAGAATTCAGTGGTTAAGATCTTTGGCCTGGGAATCTCAGGCTGGGATTCAAATCCCAACTCTGCCTTTTGTTGGCAGTGTAGTCTGGGGCAGCTCCGTTTACCTCTCTGAGCCTTGTTTGCCTCCTCTATAAGCAAATTCATCTGTTGGTTGTAAGGATTAAGTGAAACAGTGCATATAAAGTGCTGAGCCCAGTTCAAGCCACATAGTAGATATAGTTATGATTGTCTCTTTTAGTAGGTTGATGGCCTAACTGGTTAAAACTCTTGGAGCTTTGACATTCTATATGAACCAGAAATCTGAGGGAAAATTGCATCTTTCCTTGATACTGCCTTCATCCCAGCGAGAATGCTATTTTCTGAACATGATGCTTTTGAATGGTGGTGTTGGAGAAGACTCTTGAGAGTCCCTTGGACTGCAAGGAGATCCAACCAGTCCATCCTAAAGGAAATCAGTCCTGAATATTCATTGGAAGGACTGATGCTGAAGCTCCAATACTTTGGCCACCTGATGCGAAGAACTGACTCTTTGGAAAAGACCCTGATGCTGGGAAAGATTGAATACAGGAGGAGAAGGGGACAACAGAGGATGAGATGGTTGGATGGCTCACTGACTCAATGGATATGTTTGAGTAGGTTCCTGGAGTTGGTGATGGACAGGGAAGCCCGGCATGCTGCAGTCCATGGGGTCACAAAGAGTCGGACACGACTGAGCAACTGAACTGAACTGAACTGAGACCATTTAGAGGTAGCACTAGTTTTCTGGCAGATAAGAGAGTTTGTGGTAAATGCTTGGCTTATTATTTATTCAAAAATGGCAACACTTTGAATGTGAGGAAAATGTCAGTTTTAAAATATGATTGACCCCATATATGCATAAATATGGGCTTCCCTCGTGGGTCAGACAGTAAAGAATCTGCCTGCAGTGTGGGAGACCTGGGTTTGATTCCTGGGTTGGGAAGATCGCCTGTAGTAGGAGGACATGACTACCCACTCCAATATTCTTGCCTGGAGAATCTCTATGGATGGAGGAGCCTGGCGGGCTACAGTCCATGGGGTCGCAACGAGTCAGACATGACTGAGTGACTAAGCACAGCACATACATAAATACAATACTGTTGAACTTAATAGGATTTAAATTTTAATCTCCATTTTGAAGGGAAACAGAGATACAGGAAAATGTGCACAGCAAGCAATGTTGTCTTTTAAACATGTGAACTTTTGTTCTGATAATCTGAGAGGTGATATATTTCCCTGATGTATCTCTGTTCCAGATTTCAAGTCCTCAAAGTAGAAAATATTTAAAGACTCATAGTAGTTCAACTACTGGGAAGAGGGTATTTTTGAATAATGTGTTCTATTAATTTGGAGTTGTTATGGTTATCCTAAGCTTTTATAATAGTTACTCTAGCAACAAATCAAGTAATAACTTATTACCTTCAACTTTTAAAGTTTTTAAGTAATTCAGTTTTTAAACTTAAGTTTTTAAGTAATTAAGTATTACTTAAAGTTTTTAAGTAATAACTTATTACCTCAAATAACTTTTACCTTAAAAATGATAACAGTTCAATAGCAGTTTTGATAAGTGAATGTCTCAGTTTAAATTATTGAGAGCAGCTTCAGGTGTTGCAGAGTGGCTCTCACCTTTGGAGTTGGAAGTACCTGAAGGCAAGGTGCCTGCTCTTCCACCTTCCAGCATTCTCCTTTGGTTGCCATGTCAGACACGTGAGGAGACAGATGTCCCTTGGGTAGTGGACTTGCTTATGGAATGCCGTAAGTGCAGAGATGGGAAAGAACCAGGAAACTCATTGTTGTCTATTCACAGGGTTTTGTGTTGATAATCACAATAATGTACATTCAAGTGCTGAAAAGTGTAGCTCACCACACTAATGAGGTATATTATTTATTACCAGTTTTACCTGCATTTATTACCAGCAGCAGCAGCATCAGATTTGAACATGAAGATGTTCAAAAGTTCATTTCAAAAATTAGACTTACTCTACCCTCAGGGAGTGAGCTCAGTATTAAAGATAATGCCTTCCTTTATTTAGAGCATCTTTCTTTTGAAGCATGGGTAGTTTTCCTTATTTTATTTACTCCAGTGGACGTATTTACTCTGCTAAGTGACTCGGCAGAAGGTCACGTTGTCTAAGAGGGATCTAGGAGCAGAATGTAGGGCCCTTGGTTGTAACTTAGTGCTTTTCCAGTAATGATATAGAAAACTAAAGGATCCTTTCATATCTCTAGTCTTTCAGTTGACAGGGTGAACCAAAACTTCAGCAGTGTCTCCAGATGCCAACCATTATTCTAGGTCTGCACATGTACTGGCACAATCTGACATTTATCAAAATGAGTTTTGGATTTATTATGAAATTTTCTAAGTGCGTTTGGTGTCATATAGGCGTGATGTTTAAACATTCTGAGGAAGCAATCGTGGAGTAATTATATGTAAAGCATTCTGTTAGGAGGGAGAAAATGTATCCACTACCCTAGCAATTGAGCTTCCCTGGTGGCTCAGACTGTAAAGCGTCTGTCTGCAATGCTGGAGACCCGGGTTCGATCCCTGGGTTGGGAAGATCCCCTGGAGAAGGAAATGGCACCCCACTCCAGTACTCTTGCCTGGAAAATACCATGGACAGAGGAGCCTGGTAGGCTACAGTCTGTGGGGTCGCAAAGAGTCGGACATGACTTGATCGACTTTACTACTTTACCCTAGCAAAGGCAACAGACAACATGCAGCAACCTGATACCAGCCAATACTATTAATAATACTAATGCCAGTCGATAATAATTTATAGTAGTATTACAATACTGTGAGGATGGCACCATTATAAGTGCAGTATATACACTGACACATTGAAACCACAGAATGATGCTATGAAGGAGGGGCTATTATTATCCCCATTTTACAGTCGAGAAAACTGAGGCAGAGAGAAGTTAGATAGCAATCCCAGGGTTACATACCTAATCAGTAAAACCAGTAACATTAAAATCCATGCAGTCTAGTTTTAGAGTCTATGCTTTTGAACCACAGCCTTTTGTTTTATTCTCTTTCTCTGACAGGAACATTATATGAGAGTATGATAGCTAAATAAGGCATATTAGAAGACATTCTGCAGAAATCTAGAGTTGTGATCAGAGTTGGGTATTAAAGTTCCAAGGCATTTTAAGTAAGATACTTTTGAAGAGGATTTTACTGAAAAATAAGGAAAGTGTTCTGACATTTTAATACCCAAAGCTTTGTACCTGCATATTGCATGTGCGTGTGTGTATGTGTGTGCAGGTGTATGTGAGTTTATATACATGTTTATTTTGAAGTGGGAAAAAATTTGAGGGTAAATCTAATTCAGAATCCTTTATATTGGCAGCCCTTTTTATGTTTTTATGTGCAACATTTTGCACCACAAACATGTTTTTAAAAATAGGGAACAACTTTATTGAGCTCTAATTCAACTACCATACAGTTCACCCATTAAAAATGTACAATTCAGTGGTTTTTAGTATAGGCACAGGGTTATGCAACCATCACCACAGTCAGTTTTAGAATACTTTCATCACCCCCAAAAGAGAAATCTGTGCTTTGAAACAAATGTGGCCACGAAGGGGCTGGAGGTAGTGTGCCTGTTGGCACTTCTGCTTTCCCATCAAAATGGTCTAGAGCTGTGCTCAGCGTAACACAGATCTGCTGCTGTTTCATGTTGTCTAGCTCCAAATTGCTAGAGGATGCCTTGTTTTAATTTAATTTTGATCAGTGACTGATCTGTCAAAGGATTCTGTATTTATCTGATTTGGCATTCTCAGCCCAAATTGATGATATAAATCTGCTCATTATGTATTTATCACAAATGTACTTGGTATTAGTACTACATAACTAAGCCAGATTTTTATTTACAAATAAAGCTGCTAAACTCGCTCATGTGAATAACTCCTCCCTTGCCTGTGTGCTTTTTAAAAAAAATTTAATTTATTTTAATTGGAGGCTAATTACTTTATAGTATTGTAGTGGTTTTTGCCATACATTGACATGAATCAGCCATGGGTGTACATGTGTCCCCCATCCTGAACCTCCCTCCCACCCTATCTGTGTGTGCTTTTATAATGGGCCGGAGCCAGGGATGCCTAAGAAATTTTATGTGTATACACTGGCATTTTAAAAAATATTTCCAAAAATCACGCCTGACATAGATGGTGGAGATAAAAGCAACAGGGTTTGTTGGTTTTTGCTGGAGTATAGTACTGGGGTGACGTGTTATATAAAAGTTCTTATAAAATGTATTGCATGGGAATTCCCTGGTGATCCAGTGGGTAGGACTGCACTTCCACTGCCTTGGGCCAGGGTTTGATCCCTGGTCAGGGAACTAAGGTCCTGCAAGCTGTGCAAAACAGCCAAAAAAATAAAAAATAATAAAATACATTGCATATTATATATAGATATTGTGAAATAGTTGGAATATTTTGAAAAAATCTAAAATGATTTTTCAGCCACTCAGACTTCACCAAAATATAGTCAGTTGTTATAGTCAAGTACTATGTTTCTCTCTAGTGCATGCTCAGCCACTTCAGTCTTGTCCAACTCTTTGTGACCCTATGGACTACATGTAGCCCACCAGGCTCCTTAATCCATAGGATTCTCCAGGCAAGAATATTGGAGTGGGTTGCTATTTCCTGCTCCAGGGGATCTGCCTGACCCAGGGATCGAACCCGAGTCTCCTGTGTCTCCTGTATTGCAGGTGGATTCTTTACCAGCTGAGCCATTGGGGAAGCTCCTTTCTAGTGGGAGTTATTAAACCAAATATCTGTGAGCATAGTGTGGGAGGGAGGGGCTGCTCCCAGTTCTTCATTATAGTAATAGGGTAGAGTCAGTGTTACCTTTCAGGCTAAAGAATAGCTGTATATTTTTTATTATTAAAAATAATCTGTGGACATAATCAGATGTCTTGAAGAGCATAGGTGTCTTTTAAAATGAGTTAATCTTGGATTCATCTTTGCTACTTTTTCTTTCAGAACAGTTTTGAAATGTCTTTTAAAACTTCTTTCATATTTTTCTATGCTTATTATGTATCTGAGTTGAATTTTTTTTTAATGTTGATTTTTTATTCAGCTGCACTGGGTCTTAGTTGTGGCATGTGAACCCTTAGTTGCTGCATGTGGGATCTAGATCTCTGACCAGGGATTGAACCCAGGCTCCCTGAATTGGGAGCATGGATTCCCAGCCACTGGACCACCAGGGAAGTCCCGAGTTGAATTTCTATTCAGGGCTCCAAGTAGCTTCACTTGAGGCTAAAGTGCCTTGGTTCACTCAAAATGGCTTACTGTGAACCTGAAGTATATTTTTCATTGCTGTACATGGGTCTCTGCTCTTTATGCATGGCAGCAGTGGGTGATCTTATTGCTAGTGCGTAGGAGAGAATCAGACAGGATGACACTGCTGTCCCTGGAAGAACACCTAAGTGCACCTTTATGATAACTAGGTAGAAGCATATCTTCATCACAGAGATTAATAGGGATCAAGGAATCAGGTACTGTGAAATTAAAATGTTCAGTTTAGGAATTTTGATTTAGGAAACTTGTTATCTTTTTCATTACTAATTTTATTATTATGCTGTTAGGATACTGAGCTATATGGAAAGGGGTTAGAAACCTGATTGTTTAAGGCAAGCCAGATTGGTCTGCTTTGAGGGTCAGTTTGAATGAGAAAGTATCACACCGTTTAGAAAAGAGGATCTAGAGTAATGTCCAAATTGAGTTTTCTTTAACAGGAGATATCATTCATTGATTTTAAGAAATGAACCCATTACAGTGTATGCAAAAACTATTACTTGACAATAGTGTGATTTTCTGCTTAACTTAGTGCCAAAAATGATTTAGACTCTTAAACGATTTAGAATGGCTCTAAATACAAGTTATTTCCATCTACCTGTTTTGAAGATGAATCTTCTTTATTTGCAAATAGGGGAGACTCAATGACTCTAATTAGCCTTAGTATGTAGGGCAGCATCATGTCTGATGAGAAGAAATGAGACATTTCATATCAATTCATTCAAGAAAAATTAGTGAAGTACCTTCTGACCCACATCTTGGGGATGCAGTGGTGAACAAGGCCAAGTTCTGTCTTCATTCTCAGAGGCAATCACAGTATCCTATTTGCTGTCTTTGTTCTCCTCAAGAGCTGTGGAAACGCCTGGGGTGAGTGTGTGCATGCGCTTAGTCATGTCCGACTCTTTGCAACCCCATGGACTGTAGCCTACCAGGCTCCTCTGTCCATGGGATTCTCGGGCAAGAATACTGGAGTGGGTTGCCATTTCCTTCTCCAGGGTATCTTCCCGACTCAGGGATTGAACTTGCGTCTCTTGTGCCTCCAACATTGGCAGGCAGATTCTTTACCACTGAGCCACCTGGAAAGCCCTCTTGATACTCTTTGATGGGAGTCAGTCATAACTACAATGAGGAAAAGGAAAACTAGCCTCCAGCTCCATCAGGCTGAAGTGCTGCTTTTAGTTATAAATCCTTGTTCTTTCTTTGTGTGCCCAAAGTAGCTTCTAGGTTGTTACCTGTATCCCTTTCCAGTGACTCAAATGAAAATTATAAAATTACAGTTGTGATCATAATCATTTAGCATTCAATTGGAGAAATATGTTTAGTGGAAATACGAGCTGCCAAAGGACTTGTATAGGAATAGATAGCTTCCATGACATGATTTGAAGGGCACCTAGTGGTTGTTTTTAAAATGTGACTTCCTTGCAAAAGTAACTGAGATTTCCACTATTTGGTTAGATCTATGGCTTCTAAGGGCTTCCCAGGTGGTGCTAGTGCTAAAGATCCTGCCTGCCAATGCAGGAGACATTAAGAGATGCAGGTTCGGTCCCTGGGTTACCATGAGCCTATGGCTCCACTATTGTAACCACGCTATTTAGGTGATTTATGTTGATAACTCATTTTGCCTTCTATTCACATGTACTACTTTAAGTTGTTTTAGCACAGTTACATTCTGATAACCTATACACTCTCACTTAAACTTGAAAGATGTGAATTACAGAACTCCTTTTTAAATTCAGTCTGGTGTTACTGGTATGTATGTACAGTTCTTAAGTCTATTAGATCCAATTTTTAAATTTATTTTTTTATTGAAGTATAGTTGACAAAACAATATTTTGTTAGTTCCTGGTATAGAGCTAAGTGATTCAGATATATAGACACAGATATATATGGACTTCTCTGGTAGCTCAGTCAGTAAAGAATCTGCTTGCAATGCAGGACACTGGGGTTTGATTCCTGGGTTGGGAAGATCCCCTGAAGAAGGAAATGGCAACCCATTCCAGTATTCTTGCCTGGAAAATCCCATAGACAGAGGAGTCTGGCGGGCTTCAGTCCATGGAGTCACAAGAGTTGGAAGTGACTTAGTGACTAAACCACCACCACCACTATATATATATGTCATTAGACCCAATTTTGAATTCCACTGTGTATTCATGTGGATACAAGTTAAGCTGCTGTAACAGAGACCCCCCCGCCCCCCCCCCCATACAGTGCCTTTAACGAAATATTTCTTTCTCACATATCAGTCCAGGTAGGCAGTTCAGGGTCAGATGGTGGTTGCTCAATTACCATGTACTCAGGCTCCTTCTGTTTTCTTGCTCTGCCACCTTAGTAAGCAGCTTCCATCTTGTGATCCTAGATGGCTACTGTAACTCACTATTACATCCTCATTCCAACTGATGGGCTGGGAAAAGGGGCAGGAGAAAGGAGACTCCTTACATGTAAGGATATAACATAGCAGTTTCCTACAGCACTTCCACAAATATCGCATTGGCTAGCCCTTAGTCATGTGGTGTCACCTAGCTGCAAAGGAGTCTGGAAAATGTGGTCCTTAGCTATGTGGCCATGTGTCCAGCTAAAATTATTATTACTGTATAAGAAGAGAAGCATAGATATTAGGGGATAACCAACAGTCTGCTGTACACTATTTCAAACTTGAATCTTTGGTCAATTTCATGACTTATCTGGGGATATTATTTCTGTAACATTGGATATTCATTTTCTTAAGGATAAAAATCCAAACTTGTCAGTGTGACATACAAGCCCATCTTGATTTTGACTTTTGCTAGTCCCTCTAGCTACACTTTCACCCTTCCTAACCTAAAGTTGCATTTTAAATTGCACACCCTCCAACTTGCCATGTTCTCTTATCCCCACACTTTTGTACTTGGTGTTCTCCCTGAAATGCTGACTGCTTGTTTCTATCAGGATTCATTTTAGTTGTTGCCTGTCCTGGGAACATTTCCTTGAGCCTCCTCTACCTAATAGCCACTGCTAGCTGTTTTTCTATAATTTCTGTAGTATTAGTTGTGTCTCCCTTTAGCAATCTTTCTTATAAATAGTGCTGTGTCTCTGTGTCTCTCACTGGATTGCAAGTTCCTTGAGGGCAGGGGCCAGGTCTGTCATCTCCATGTCAGGGCATGATACCTGGCCCTGATGTTTAATTAATGTTGGTTGAATGAGAAAATGACTCAAATATTTAGCTTACTAATTATGGCTACTTGATTAAGCTGGAAGCTCTTCCTAATTACCATCTGGAAATTGCAATATTTAGAATATTTTCCAGTAGCTGTAACTGGGTAATTTTATAATAAGGATCAATAAAGTCAAACACCTCAAAATATTTAGCACATGACTACAATATACACAGTATAAGAAGAGCAAGAAAAAGATGTATAAAATTTTAAACCCAGAATGACCCCTGGAGATCATTTAATCCAACCCTTTTAATTTTAAAAAGATATATAATCTAATGGAGAAGTTGATGTTAAATTACTTGATCAAGAGCCTCTGTCTTCAAGGAGCTTGCAGTGTCATTGGATAGGTGATATTATAGACATATAAAAGGGAATTGAGAAACAAGTGCTGACAAAGAAGTAGACATGATGGGGCTAATCAAGATAGGTTCAGGGCTTCTCTGGTAGCTCAATGGTAAAGAATCTGCCTGCCAAGAATCCGCCTGCCAAGAATCCACCTGCCAATACAGGAGACACGGGTTCAATCCCTAGTCCAGGAAGATCCCACATACCTTAGAGCAGCTAAGCCCATGTGCCACAACTATTGAGCCTGTGCTCTAGAGTCCGGGAACCAATTACTGAAGCCTGCACTCTAGAGCCCATGCCTCACAACACGAGAAGCCACCACAATGAGAAGCCCACACACTGCAATTAAGAGTAGCCCCCACTCGCTGTAACTAGAGAGATGTCCCAGCAAAGCCCCCCCACCTAGAAAAAAAGAAAAGGTAGACTCAATCAAGGACTTAAGCTTTGACATGAGCCTTGATGGTTTTGCTATGAGAAGACATTCCAGGTGAAGGGAATATACAAGTAACAGTTCAAAAAGTAAGGATGTACACATGACTGTTGGGATCTGTTCAGTTGAATGATGTTTAGTAGTAAGAGACGGCAGAAAAATAGAACTAGAAAAATAGACTTGAACACCAGGCTGCAGAGGGAAACCACTAGCAGTTTTCGAGTAGGTGAGTGGTATTATGAAAAAGATTTTTGCATGTTTTATTTCACTGATAGATGGACTGGTTTGCAGGTCAAAATGGGTCATGAAACTGGCATGTTGTCTAATATGCCAACTAAAAAATACAAACTTGATGGATTCTGAAGTTTTAGCTCAAAGGTGAAAACATGATACACCATAGATTCCAGTGATAATTAACGTAACAATGTCAGCATTTTTCTTAATGGAAAAAGTAAGCCCAAGCAACAAGACTGTAATATTAGTAATGTGCATGTATTAGTCATGACATACTGTAGATAATTGTATAAACTCTCACGTTACGCCAATACACTGTAAAAATTCCTGAAGTAACTGAGAACATGGTAGCAGCTGCTGCTTTGGACCTCGCTATTTTGCCAGTCAGGCAAAAAACAAAACAAAACAGAAGCATGAGTTGACATGAACCCTCTCAATGCATTTGGGAGCCATTTTGTTCAAAAACAGTTTTTTATGAAGCTAAAATGGAATGTTGTATTTTGATATAAAACATGGGCAAAGAGAGAACAGTAAGCAGAGATCTACACTAAATAAAACATTATCTAAACATAAGAAGCATTTATATCATCAAGGATGAATATATTGGGTTGGCCAAAAGTTTATTTGGGTTTTTCATACCATCTTATGGAAAAAAACAAACGAACATTTTGGCTAACTCAATATTTCTTTAAGGGCAATAAAGAATATGGAGGGATATGGAAGCCTTTAAGTTAGGGTTTTGAAAGTCTCTTAAGTTTACACTTCAGAAACATATATTGAATACTTGTTTTTTAAGGACCTATATGATTATTATTATTATTATCATTTATATTATTAGCTTATATTATTATCATTTATCTTTCTCTTAAGAATTGCAGGGACATTTCCAGTTAAATGAAGTTTCACTTAAATTGTATTGATTGGAGCCTGGTATATTTGTGAAACATTTTAGGATGCTTACCCCAAAAACATTGTTTCAGATGGTGTACAATTAAAGGTGTCAATGTCTTTTCTGTAATATTTTTGTACTTCAGCATAATTAAAAGTTAATGTTATGTTGGCTTTTGAAAATTCAAGACATTTCAACAAAAAAAGTATAATTTTTCTATGAATTTTTTTTTTTACTGTCTTAGAAACACTGGTGATTTTTAGCCTATCATAAACTTCTTATACCTGTGTAAAATCTATTGCATAACATAGTACTTGAACATTGTGGACTTAGAGAGTTATAGTATGGTACTGGTTAAGACTGTTAAGGCTCTAAGCCTGGCTTAAAGTCAGACTCTGCCACTTGCTGTTTGTGTGTAATTGAGCAAGTTACTTAATTTCATTGGGTCATGGTTGCCTCATCTCAAATGGAGAAACAAGGGATTTTATAGGAATTAAATAAAATAACATATGTGAGTATTTAGCACCATACCTTAGTATATCGTAAGATTCAATGAATGCTGAGTGTTGTTATTTTATATAGTTTCATTTGATTTTCAGAACAACTTTGGCTGTTAGTTTCAATAAATTTTTCCAGCTATTTTATTTAAAACAAACCTCTCTAGAAAAAGAAATAGCAAAAGAGTGAGGTAGATGACAATATCAATAATTTAAAAGGGCTTCCCTGGTGGCTCAGATGGTAAAGAGTCTGCCTGCAAAGCAGGAGACTCAGGTTTGATCCCTGGGATAGGAAGATACCCTGGAGAAGGGAATGGCAACCCACTCCAGGATTTTTGCCCAGAAAATCCCATGGACAGAGGAGCCTGGTGGTCTATAGTCCATGGGGTCACAAAGAGTCAGACACAACAGAGCTAGTAACACTTTCAATTATCTTCAAGTAATAGGGGATGTTTTCAGCAGGTAAATTACTTGTTATTGTTGTCAATTATTTGGACAAATAAAGAAAATGACAAAAAAAAAAAAACCCATCAGACTATGAATGACTTTGCCTTTGACTCTCATTGATAGAATTTGTTTTCAATTACCTCAGTTTTAGGAAATAGCTTGGTTTTGATAAGACTTTTAAAAAACTTTGAAATAATTGCATATTTGAAGGAACTTGTAAATATAGTACGGAGAGGCATCATGTACCCTTCACTCAGTTTTCCCCAGTGTAACTATAGAACATTATCAAAGCCCAGAAAGTGACATTGATACGACTGTACCATTTATCAACATTGATAGTTCTACACCATTTATCACATAGAGTCATGTAACCACCTCCATATCAAGATATAGAACTATTCCATTACCACAAACATAAACTGGACAACTCAAGTGAAGGACGGAAAGAAAATCTGTTGTATTTAATCCATATTTTTCTTACCACGTTATTTTTCCTTTCTCATGTAAAATTCCTTCTTTTATCATTTCCTTTCAGTTTAGAGGCCTTTCTTTTGCCATTCTTTTAAAGTAGGTCTGCTGGCAACCAATTCTTAGTTTTCCTCATCTGAGAATGTCTTGATTTCCCCTTCATTCCTGGAGGATATTTTCACTGGACATAGGAGTCTGGGTTGACAGTTCCTTCTTTCAGTACTTGAAAAATCTTGTGTGTCTCTTCCTTATGGCCGCCATTGTTTCTGATGAAAAATCTGCTGTCGTATGAGTTGTTTTCCCCTGTCAGTAAGGTGTCATTTCTCTCTCTTTCTCTCTGATTTCTTCCTTTGTCAAAAGTTTGACTATCATGTATGTTAGATTAAATTCCTTCAGATTTCCTCTTTCGGATTCACACAGTTTCTTGAAGCTATAGGTTTATTTCTTTTGCCAAATTTGGGAAGTTCTTGGCCATACTTATTTCTTTGAGTATGTTTTTAGTCACACCCTTTTTCTCTCTCCTTCTGGGACCCTGAGGGCATGAATGTTAGATCTTTTGTTATCATCCCTAAAGTCCCTGGTGCATTTTTTAGTTTCTTTCCCTATTGTTCAGGTTGGGTATTGTTCCGTCTTTGACTTCTCTGTTTCCTCTGTCCTTTCTATTCTGCTATCTGAGCCTATATGTTGAGTAATTTTTTTTTCAGTTATTGTATTTTTCAGTTTTAAAAGTTCCACTTGGATTGGAAGAATCAATATTGTCAAAATGGCTATTCTACCCAAAGCAGTCTATAGATTCAATGCAATCCCTATCAAGCTACCAACGGTATTTTTCACAGAACTAGACCAAAGAATTTCACAATTTGTATGGAAATACAAAAAACCTCGAATAGCCAAAGTAATCTTGAGAAAGAAGAATGGAACTGGAGGAATCAACCTGCCTGACTTCAGACTCTACTACAAAGCCACAGTCATCAAGACAGTATGGTACTGGCACAAAGACAGAAATATAGATCAATGGAACAGAATAGAAAGCCCAGAGATAAATCCACGAACCTATGGACACCTTATCTTTGACAAAGGAGGCAAGGATATACAATGGAAAAAAGACAACCTCTTTAACAAGTGGTGCTGGGAAAACTGGTCAACCACTTGTAAAAAGAATGAAACTAGAACACTTTCTAACACCATACACAAAAATAAACTCAAAATGGATTAAAGATCTAAATGTAAGACCAGAAACTATAAAACTCCTAGAGGAGAACATAGGCAAAACACTCTCCGACATAATCACAGCAAGATCCTCTATGACCCACCTCCCAGAATATTGGAAATAAAAGCAAAAACTAAACAAATGGTACCTAATGAAACTTAAAAGCTTTTGCACTACAAAGGAAACTATAAGTAAGGTGAAAAGACAGCCCTCAGATTGGGAGAAAATAATAGCAAATGAAGAAAAGACAAAGGATTAATCTCAAAAATATACAAGCAACTCCTGCAGCTCAATTCCAGAAAAATAAATGACCCAATCAAAAAATGGGCCAAAGAACTAAACAGACATTTCTCCAAAGAAGACCTACAGATGCCTAAAAAATACATGAAAAGATGCTCAACATCACTCATTATTAGAGAAATGCATCAAAACCACAATGAGGTACCATTAAATGCCAGTCAGGATGGCTGCTATCCAAAAGTCTACAAGCAATAAGTGCTGGAGAGGGTGTGGAGAAAAGGGAACCCTCTTACACTGTTGGTGGGAATGCAAACTAGTACAGCCGCTATGGAGAACAGTGTGGAGATTTCTTAAAAAACTGGAAATAGAACTGCCATATGACCCAGCATCCCACTTCTGGGCATACACACTGAGGAAACCAGATCTGAAAGAGACACGTGCACCCCAATATTCATCGCAGCACTGTTTATAATAGCCAGGACATGGAAGCAACCTAGATGCCCATCAGCAGACGAATGGATAAGGAAGCTGTGGTACATATACACCATGGAATATTACTCAGCCGTTAAAAAGAATTCATTTGAACCAGTCCTAATGAGATGGATGAAACTGGAGCCCCTTATACAGAGTGAAGTAAGCCAGAAAGATAAAGAACATTACAGCATACTAACACATATATATGGAATTTAGAAAGGTGATAACGATAACCCTATATGCAAAACAGAAAAAGAGACACAGAGATACAGAACAGACTTTTGAACTCTGTGGGAGAATGGAGGGTGGGATATTTCAAAAGAACAGCATGTATACTATCTATGGTGAAACAGATCACCAGCCCAGGTGGGATGCATGAGACAAGTGCTCGGGCCTGGTGCACTGGGAAGACCCAGAGGAATCGGGTGGAGAGGGAGGTGGGAGGGGGGATCGGGATTGGGAATACATGTAAATCCATGGCTGATTCATATCAGTGTATGACAAAACCCACTGGAAAAAAAAATAATAAAAAAAAATAATAAAAAAAATAAAAGTTCCACTTGTTTCTTTATATCTTCTATTTCTTTACTGAGTCTGTATGTTTCTTTACTGGGCTGTCTATATTTTTTCATTTGTTTCAAGCATGTTCATAATTGCTTCTTTCAGGATTTTTATGATGCCTATTTTAAAGTCTTTGTCAGATAAGTTTAACATCTCTGTCATCTTGATTATGACTTCTTTTGATTCCTTTGTCATATACCTTGAACTTTTTCTGATTGTTGCTATGACAAGTGATTTTTTTGATGGAGACCCTGACATTTTGGGCATTATGTAATGAGATTGTCCATCTTACTGAAACTTATCATTTTAGCTGTCTTCTGACTCCACTCTCTGCCTCGTTACTTCCTGATGGGTCTAGTCGGCCACATTGCCCAATTGATCTCTGTTGACACTTGAGGGGGTGTTTCCTCATTACTGATAGGTAAGGGTGGGAGTACCGGTTCCCCATTAGGCCTCCAGTGATACCTTGCTGACTGAGAGGATAGGAGTGCCTTGGTACTGCTTCCTACATGGCCTCCACTGATACCATGAAGGGGGATGGCCACATCACCACCAGGCAGTGGTGAAAGTCCTTCTCTGATACCACCCTAACTGGGAGGGAGGAGTATGCCTCCTTACATCCTCATGAGGGTGCAAGTTTAGCCTCTCTTAAGCCTTTGGTGACATGGATATGTTTTCTGTGGCATTTAGGTGAAATAATGTGGTTATTGTCTAAACGTGTTCTGTCCTACGGAGCTGCCCCCTTCCTGATCCCTTGCCTAGAGAGAGCAGGCCTTTTTTAGGATATTTTTTTATTCTCTGAGCTTACTGTCATATCTAGGTTGCCAGCCTCTTCAGCTTCACATCTGGAATATATGAGGCCCAAAGAAAATCCAGGGAATTTACCACTGTGTTGTTATTTTGGTCATGAGATCCCTGGCCAGTTTGCCTCTTTCTTCAACTTTTCAGAGTTTTCTTATACTTGCTTTATGTATTAATATGATGTCCATGGTTTTTAGCTATACTTTGTAGAAATAATAGGGAAAAGCACATGTACTTTATCATAACAGCAGCAGATGTTTGACTTATTTTGGCCTTTCTAAATTCTTGTTAGTTATTAAGGTTTAATTACATCTCAAAACTTGAAACTGGAGACTTAATACAACATAGAATTTGGAGGATTTTTTAATACCACCTAGCTACTTTGGCAGTAATATTATATAAAGGTATCTTTATATAGGCAACATCTGTTTAGTTTACAAGGGAAAATGTTAAGTCTAAGGAATGTGTACCACACAGACAAGAGTCTGTTTTCCCTTTTAAGAATTTATGTTAAAACAAACAACTTGTTTGAGATAAGGACAATAAAAGTGGAAGGATGTATAAATAACACAGATTTCACAGAGAATAAAATCTTAGAGTCAGGATGTGGGACTCAGTATTACATTGAATTAAGTAATGTGATTCTAATGCTTAAGTAATGACTAAACTTGCATGTTATTACAGCATCAGTTAACTTGCAAGCACATAACTCTCGTTAAAATCCTTTGGAGACATATAATATTGGCACACATTATTGTTTTACATGCCTTGAAACAATAAATATAGATTGGATTGATTCAAAGACTTTCTGCTTTAACAATAAATTTCTTCAGTTCTTTAGTGTCTTACAGTGATGGTACTTTATCTTTTCTGTGGTATTCCTCTGAAGGCAGCTAGAGAGCATGCCTTCAAAATAATAGCAGGAGCAAAGCTTCTCTTCCTCCTCAGTTGAAGTCCACTGATACCACTGATAAAGGTATAGAAAGGTCCACTGGGGGCCACACAGATAAAATGTTACTTTGGAGAGTAAAATATTCAGAGCTGTTGTTGTTGTTGTTTAAATGCTAAGTTGTGTTTGACTCTTTTGAGACCCTAAAGACTGCAGCCTGCCAGGCTCCTTTGTCCATGGTATTTCCCAGGCAAGAATATTGGAGTTGGTTGCCATTTCCTTCTCCAGGGGATCTTCCCAACCCAGGGGTCAAACCCTGTATTCTGCTTGGGAGGCAGATTCTTTACCACTGAGCCACCTGGGAAATCCCATTAAGTGTCATGTCTTACAGTGAAAAGAAAAATGAGGTCTATCATTGTGGAGTAACATTCTCATTATGTTGGGATTATACTGTAGTACACTGGGATTTCACCTAATCTGTATATCATCACAGGTACATATGGGACTAGCACATTTTAGTACATGCCTCATAGAGTGGAGGAATTGAAACAGAAGGCCAGATTTAGCCCAGATTAGGGCTGGAGATTTACCACTATCACATGAATGTGTTTTCATTTACTTTCTGCTGCTGCTAAGTCACTTCAGTCGCGTCCGACTCTGTACGACCCCATAGACGGCAGCCCACCAGGCTCCCCTGTCTCTGGGATTCTCCAGGCAAGAACACTGGAGTGGGTTGCCATTTCCTTCTCCAATGCATGAAAGTGAAAAGTGAAAGTGAAGTCGCTCAGTCGTGTCCGACTCTTAGAGACCCCATGGACCGCAGCCTACCAGGCTCCTCCATCCATGGGATTTTCCAGGCAAGAGTACTGGAGTGGGGTGCCATTGCCTTCTCCATCATTTACTTTCTAGTAGTGGTCAGTACAGTATTATTCCATGTTCCTTCTCAATGTAAATGTTTTGGGTGCTTCCAACTCTTTATTATTAGAGTAATGCATATATATGGCAAAACACTTAAAAAACAATAGATATCCCTGATAAACAACAAAGCCCTAGTAGCACAGACAGTAAAGAATCTGCCTGCAATGCAGGAGACCCAGTTTCAATCCCTGGACCCCCCTGGAGAAAGAAATGGCAACCCACTCCAGTATTCTTGTCTAGAGAATTCCATGGATAGACCATGGGGTCTCAAAGAGTCTGACACGATTGAGCAAGTAACACACACACTGTATAGCACAGGAAACTATATACAATATCCTGTGATAAGCTATAATGGAAAAGAATAAAAAAAAGAATGTATATATATGTATAACTGAATTACTTGGCTCGACAGCAGAAATTAACACTATAAATCAGCTGTACTTCAATTAGAAAAAAATCCAAACCCAAAAGATATCTTTGGGAAATGAATCTTCTTTCCTCAGTGAAGTCAATGTTAGTTTTTTTTCATTTGGGCTGTAAGTTTATAAATGTTTTCTATGCAAGTAAAAATGTGTATACCCTCTTTTAAATACAAAAGGGAGCAAATGATACAAACCACTCTATCCTGCTTTTTTTTTAGACTTCATGCATATTTGTAGATCTTTCTGTATCAGGATATAAATACCTACCTCATATAACTTAAAAATTGAGATAAAATTCACATACCATGAAATTCAGCCTTTTCAAGTGATTTTTGTTGTATGCTCCCAAAGTTATGCAACTATTATCACTAATTCCATAACATTTTCATCTCCCTCTCTTCCTGACAATCACTAATCTGCTTTCTGTCTCTGGATTTGCTTATTTTGGACATTTCCTTTAAATGGTATCATAACGTAGGTGGCCTGTTGTGTCTGACTTCTCTCACTTAGCACAAGTTTTTTCAAGGTTCCTTTCTGTTATATAATGGACTTAACTTCTTCTCTGACTAATAGTCCATTGTACGGATATATGTATTCAGAAAACAAAGATCATGGCATCCAGTCCCATCACTTCATGGCACATAGATGGAGAAACAGTGGAAACAGTGGCACACTTTACTTTTTTGGACTCCAAAATCACTGCAGATGGTGACTGCAGCCATGAAATTAAAAGACTCTTACAACTCCTTGGGGAAAAAGTTATGACCAACCTAGACAGCATATTAAAAAGCAGAGATGTTACTTTGCCAACAATGGTCCGTCTAGTCAAGGCTATGGTTTTTCCAGTAGCCTTGTATGGATGTGAGAGTTGGACTATAAAGAAAGCTGAGTGCCGAAGAATTGATGCCTTTTTTTTTTTCATTTATTTTTATTACATGTCAATGTATGGAATTGTTGCTTTTGAACTGTGGTGTTGGAGAAGACTCTTGAGAGTCCCTTGGACTGCAAGGAGATCCAACCAGTGCATCCTAAAGGAGATCAGTCCTGGGTGTTCATTGGAAAGACTGATGTTGAAGCTGAAACTCCAATACTTTGGCCACCTGATATGAAAAGCTGACTCATTGGAAAAGACCCTGATGCTGGGAAAGATTGAGGGCAGGAGGAGAAGGGGACGACAGAGGATGAGGTGGTTGGATGGCATCACTGACTCAATGGACATGAGTTTGAGTGAACTCCAGGAGTTGGTGATGGACAGGGAGGCCTGGCGTGCTACAGTCCATGGGGTCACTAAGAGTCGGACATGACTGAACTGAACTGAGCTGATGGATATATCACATTTTGTTTATATAGTCATTCATTGATAGGCATTTGGGTTATTTTCATTTTTTAACTATTATGAACAATGCTGCCATGAACATACATGTATAAGTTTTTATGTGGCATTTTACCTTATTATTTTTAATAACTTCATAATATTCCACCATGTGCATATTCTATAGTTTAAATAGTCCTCTACCTAGGAACATTTAGGTTAGGCCGAGACTCTGAAATTGCAAGCTGCCTTGCATATACATTTCTGTGCACATTTGTGGGATAATATTCTAAGAGGTGGAATTGCTACATCAAAAAGTATGTGCAATTTTTCATTTTGAGTTATATGTTGCGTCATTACTCTCCGAAGAGATTTCATCAGTTTATGCTTCAGAGTATCTGTCTTTTCATAACCTTTTTTATCTTTTTAACCTCTGTGACATTTGTAATGTTCACTTTTATTCCTAAAACTGTTCATGTTATCCTACTCTTTATGCCAGATGTTTGTTGCTATTATTTGGCCCCCAAACGCCAAAACCCAACCAATCAGCTTTTCTTGATCTTGTATTGTTTTGTTTTCCATTTCATTTATTTTTGTTCTTTATGATTTCTACACTGGTACTCTCTTTGATTTTATTATATTGGATTTTTCTAGCTTATTAAACTGTGCCCAGTACATATATTTTTAGCCTTTTAAAAAAATAATGTAAATGTTTAAAGCTATAAATTTCCTTTTAAGCTTCAGCTTAGCTGCACCTCACAGGTTTTGCCATGTAGTGCTTTTGTTTTTTGTTCAATTTTAAGCATTTTCTGATTTCCATTATGATTTCTACTTTATGTGTTTAGAAGTTTTTCTTAATATTCAAACACATATATTTTTAGTTATAACTTATACATTTTTAGCACAATTGCATATTGATTAGAGAATATCCTCTGATTTCAGTCCTTTTGATATTTGTTGAGACTTTAGAGCCCAGTAAATGGTCCATTTTTGCAAATGTTGTGTCTGTGCTTGTGAAAAGAATGTGTTCTTGCCATTTGCTGAAATAATGTTCTATGAATACCCAGTAGATTAAACTTGATTTGTCATTCAGTTGCTAAGTCCTGTCTGACTCTTTGCAACCCTGTGGACTGCAGCACGCCAGGCTTCCCTGTCCTTCACTATCTCTCATAGTTTGCTCAAATTCATGTCCATTGAGTCAGTGATGCTCTCTAACCACCTCATCCTCTGCTGCCCCCTTCTCCTTTTGCCTTCAGTCTTTCCCAGCATCAGGGTCTTTTCCAGTGCTCTTCGCATCAGGTGGCCAAAGTACTGGAGCTTCAACTTCAGCATCAGTCTTCCAATGAATATTCAGGGTTGATTTCATTTAAGATCGACTGGTTTGATCTCCTTGCTGTCCGAGCTTTGTCTTCCTTTTTTCTCAATTTGGAACCAGTCAGTTGTTCCATGTAAGGTTCTAGCTGTTGCTTCTTGACCCACATACAGGTTTCTCAGGAGACAGGTAAGGTGGTCTGGTAGTCCCATCTCTTTAAGAATTTTCCACAGTTTGTTGTGATCCATACAAAGGCTTTCAAATGGTCAATGAAGCAGAAGTAGATG
Source organism: Cervus canadensis (assembly GCF_019320065.1). Classification (NCBI taxonomy): domain Eukaryota; kingdom Metazoa; phylum Chordata; class Mammalia; order Artiodactyla; family Cervidae; genus Cervus; species Cervus canadensis. The sequence goes on along the minus strand of NC_057419.1, from coordinate 127,720,680 downwards.
TTTTTCTGGAATTCCCTTGCTTTCTGTATGATCCAATGAATGATGGCAATTTGATCTTTGGTTCCTTTGCCTTTTCTAAACCCACTTTGTATACCTGGAAGTTCTCTTGATAATTGTATTCAAAGTATGTATAATGTTACTCGGTTATTTTTGTCTATTTGTTTTGTCAGTTACTGAGAAAGATGGTTTAAAATATTCCATTCTTATAGGTGAATTTTTCAGTTTCCTACTCTCGTTCAGTTAGTTTTGCTTTCAGTTTTCAGGCTGTGTATTAAGTGCATAAAAGCTGAGGATTGTTTTACCTTCCTGGTGAATTGAAACTTTCATCATGATGTGGTTTAAAGAAGAAACCTCATCTACTCTGCTTCTCCTTTCTCTTTTCTTCTTCAGTAGCATCCTCACTTCACACACCTAGCTGTGGAAATGACAGTTGATTGAGTGAAAGTTCAACCCCATCTATTGGATGTAGTAACCACAGTATTTGTAATTCCCCAAATGTGGACTTTCACCAGAAGAAAGTCTTAAAAGACTGAGGGAAGTAATTCTGAAGGTTGGGGGAGGGATGTTTGGAAAACAATGATTAAGGCTTCCTAACTAACAGTATTAAGTTGGCTGCTCCCATTGTATGTCCACCTCCCCTGTATAATTTTTACTCACTTCTAGCAGCCATCACTACCTCTTCCATCCTTGCTGATAGTTTTTTTGTTCATCTGTTCCTATGCCACTCCCTTGTGTATCTGTCAAGGAGGTCACTGTAGATCAATTCATATAGTTTCAAAGCTTCAGGGGACTTTTGCAGATGTTTTGAGTTGTCCCTTCCCACCCCCAGTGTACTTTATAAATAAGGAAATGCAGTTTCTGATAGGTTAATTAACTTTTTCAGAGTTACAACTTTTAGCAGAGTGGAGATTAGAATCAAAGGTCCCTCTCTGTCCCCGCCATCCCATATTTCCAGATTTTTTCCACTTGAGGTTCTCATTAAAGTCACAGACTTGGCAGTCTGCTGAATTACTAAAATCTTCTACCTATATAAACTGCTACAAGCTATTTTGTCTTCGGACTGTCTTTGACAGGAAAGGACACTATGACCTCAGCTGAAATGTTGGTTCTAGCTAAGGGTTTGTTTGTGAAGTGAAACCTCAACCATAAATCTGTCAGCTTTTTTCAGTTTAGCCACTCTTGTAGCTTGAGACAAAGCTTGTTCTCAAAGAATCCAGAACTTCTTCAAATGCATATTTATTAAGTCTCACCTGGCAGCAGGCATCCACACGTATTTTATCTAGTGAAATAAATTTGTCAGGTTTCATTCTGCTATAGCTATTTCACTGTATTGCTCTTAATAAATTGCTTTTTCTTCACTTATCATGCAAACTGCCAGGATATTTTCTGTGGATGTTCCACTCCTTTGGATTATGGTAGTGCTTGGTATATGAACTCACTGGGGCTGATGGCCTTACCATTAGGGTAAGTCCTGTGTATCCTTCAGGCAGGCCATTGAACTTATGACCATGACAGACATTTTCCACTGGTGATTTCGTAAGAACTTATCATCAGTTTGTAAATTCCATGTGAAGGCTCTGTGCCCATAATTATTATGTACATATGAAAACTGAGTTCTAGTAAATTCATTTTTATTCACCCCCTTCCCCTGCCAACTCTCAGCATGAAAGTTTGATAGGGTATACTTCGGCTTGTGTGGATGGTTCTCTTCCTTTCGTTTCTGCTCTCCTCCCCTACCATGTATACTTGTAATTCTCTCTAATCTTCCCCTTCTCCTCTCGAGAGCCTCTCTGCATGCTGAGAGTTGGTGATGGAATGCGCTACACATGCAGACAGTGTGAGAGAAGATAATGCTTGGCGAACTACTGGTCCCGCCCCTGGGATTAGAGAAGTGTTCAGATGGTGGAGGCAGTTTGTTTCAGTGTCTCAGATCCTTGCTCTTTTCCCAAGTGCAGTATTCTCCAGTTACTTCTTGTGTCCTTAAAACTTCTCAGATGTGATAAAAACTGATCGTAGTCTTCAGTAGACAATGTATAGGCATTAACTAGGCAAAATGGGGGGAGGTGGGGGTCACTGTGGGCTGAGGGAGCCTTACAAGGGAGATAAAGCATGAACTAGGGCCAGAAACTCAGTTTGTGTGCTGGGGGTGAAGAGTGGTGAGAATTAGCAAGAGACCAGGTCCTCACTGAAAGCTTTATATATAACTCTAAAGAGTTTAGATTTTATACTGAAGATACCAGAGAGCCACTGTAATGTCATTAAGCGGAGAGGTACCTTTCAGAATGGCCTTTTAGCAATACTCCTCAGGCTACCATTTGTGAAAAGAATTGAAGGAAGGAAAGTCCAGAGATTAATTAAATTAGTTAGAAAGTTGACACAGTAATCTAAGCTACAGGTAAGTGTCAAATCTAAGATCTAAGAGAGGATAGATGGAGGAAGAGGGTGGATTTTCAAAATAATTTTATTTATTTTAGGCTGCATTGGGTCTTTGTTGTGTCGTGGGCTTTCTCTAGTTGCAGCGAGTGGGGTCTGCTGTCTAGTTGCAGTGCATAGACTTCTCATTGTGGTGGCTTCTCTTGTTGCAGAGCACAGGCTCTAGGGCACGTGGGCTTGTGTTGTGGCTCCTGGGTTCTAGAGCACAGGCTCAATAGTTCTGGTGCATCGGCTTAGTTGCTCTGTGGCATGTGGGATCTAGCCAGATCAGGGATCAAACCCAGGTCTCTTGCGCTGGTAAGTGGTTTCTTCACCACTGAGTCACCAGGAGGGAAGCCCAAGGATGGATTTAAAAGCCAGTTGAAGGCTTCACAACTTGAGTGCATGAAGGAGTGAGAAAGTGGGGAAGAGTAAAGATTGAAGCCCAGATTTCTGGCTTGCACTTGCTTGGAACATCTGCCATCCCTAGTGCCAGAGAATACAAGAGGAGAAGGGAGGGGAAAATAAAATCATGTCGATAGGATGAAGAGTTAAATTCGAAACATGGTAAAATCAGAGCACTTTTCTGCCACCCAAGTTACCTAGTAGACAGCTGGATCTGTGGCTCTGGATCTCAGAAGAAGTCTTGAATGAAAAAAAAATACAATAATTTTATGTTATGTGTTTTTTACCACAGGAAAAATAGTTTAAAAATAAAATCAGTGCTTTAAAAAAACTTACTTTAGAAGTTGTCAGCAAGCGGGTACTCCTTAAAGCCAAGGGGATGCATGAGATTGGTTGCCAAAGGAGGGTATATAAAGTGAGAAGGACAGAAATATAAGACCAGATTATTGGAACCACCAACACTGTAGATAGAACTGGGCAGAGGACATGGAGATCTAAAACAGTGGCATGAGTCCAACCAGAAGACCAAGAGTGAGTGGGTTTCAGTTCAGTTCAGTTCAGTCACTCAGTCGTATGCGACTCTTTGCGACCCCATGAATCGCAGCGCGCCAGGCCTCCCTGTCCATCACCAACTCCCGGAGCTTACTCAAACTCATGCCCATCGAGTCAGTGATGCTATCCAGCCATCTCATCCTCTGTCATTCCCTTCTCCTCCTGCCCCCAATCCCTCCCAGCATCAGGGTCTTTTCCAATCAGTCAACTCTTCGCATGAGGTGGCCAAAGGATTGGAGTGTCAGCTTCAGCGTCAGTCTTTCCAATGAACACCCAGGACTGATCTCCTTCAGGATGGACTGGTTGGATCTTCTTGCAGTCCAAGGGACTCTCAAGAGTCTTCTCCAACACCACAGTTCAAAAGCATCAATTCTTCGGCGCTCAGCGTTCTTCACAGTCCAACTCTCGCATCCATACATGACCACTGGAAAAACCATAGCCTTGACTAGATGGACCTTTGTTGGCAAAGTAATATCTCTGCTTTTAAATATGCTGTCCAGGTTGGTCATAACTTTCATTCCAAGGAGTAAGCGTCTTTTTTTTTTTTTTAAGTAAGCATCTTTTAATTTCATTTTTTGGAGCCCCCAAAAATAAAGTCTGCCACTGTTTCCACTGTTTCCCCATCTATTTGCCATGAAGTGATGGGACCAGATGCCATGATCTTAGTTTTCTGAATGTTGAGCTTTAAGTCAACTTTTTCACTCTCCTCCTTCATTCATCAAGAGGCTTTTTTAGTTCCTCTTCACTGTCTGCCAAGGGTGGTATCATCTGCATATGTGAGGTTAATTGATATTCTCCTGGCAAATCTTGCTTCCAGCTTGTTGCTTCTTCCAGCCCAGCGTTTCTCATGATGTACTCTGCATATAAGTTAAATAAGCAGGGTGACAATATACAGCCTTGACATACTTCTTTTCCTATTTGGAACCAGTCTGTTGTTCCATGTCCAGTTCTAACTGTTGCTTCCTGACCTGCATACAGGTTTCTCAAGAGGCAGGTCAGGTGGTCTGGTATTCCCATCTCTTTCAGAATTTTCCACAGTTTATTGTGATCCATACAGTCAAAGGCTTTGGCATAGTCAATAAAGCAGAAATAGATGTTTTTCTGGAACTCTCTTGCTTTTTCGATGATCCAGCAGATGTTGGCAATTTGATCTCTGGTTCCTCTGCCTTTTCTAAAACCAGCTTGAACATCTGGAAGTTTCTCGGTTCAGTATTGCTGAAGCCTGGCTTTGGAGAATTTGAGCATTACTTTACTAGGTGTGAGATGAGTGCAATTGTGTGGTAGTTTGAGCATTCTTTGGCATTTTTCCATTCTTAGGGATTGGAAATGAAAACTGACCTTTTCCAGTCCTGTGGCCACTGCTGAGTTTCCCAAATTTGCTGGCATATTGAGTGCAGCACTTTCACAGCATCATCTTTCAGATTTGAAATAGCTCAAGTGGAATTCCAATCACCTCCACTAGCTTTGTTTGTAGTGATGCTTTCTAAGGCCCACTTGACTTCACATTCCAGGATGTCTGGCTCTAGGTGAGTGATCACACCATTGTGATTATCTGGGTCATGAAGATCTTTTTTGTACAGTTCTTCTGTGTATTCTTGTGAGTGGGTTTAGATAGCGGTGAAAGCGTTGTTTACAGTGGTCTTCAATGACATGCTGCAGAGATGACAGGTCAAAAAGGAGTGAACGTGCCCATTGACCTGAATGAATTTTAGCTACTAGAACTTCTTAGTGACCTTGGTTGATAAGAGCAGTTTCATGTCCTTCCCTATTTTGAAAATAAATTATGCTTTGCCAGCCTTCTCTACTGGAGACATCTTTGTATTGTCCACAGTACTTTATACATAGTAAGCATCCAATGAATATTTGTTGACTTAATAAATTTGAATGTGCTCTTACTCACTGTTAGGAGAAATGCTAACTGAAATCTGGGTATTCTTTGCTAACAATTCACTATTTGGTGGACAGAGTGATTGCTAGATTCTCCCTCTGTGTCATAAGATATTTGTGGAAGAAGTCATAAAATTCTTAGTTGAAATAGTTGACAGTTTCTAATTTTATGTTTTATTTGAGCACTAGAGTATTTTAGCATTTGAGATTATTAATACTTACACTTTGATTTTGAGACTGTTTTTCTCTCTTCTGTTTCTTCTTGATATATTGAAATCTCAGTTTCAGTTGAGGTCACTTCTACCTTATTTGGAAAGAGCAGCATAGGAAGAGAATGTGTGTTCTTGGAGTAAAGTTATTTTGAAATGAGCCCTTCTGTGATTTTTTTTAATGTGCTGCAATGTAGCAAAATTGCAGTATAAATTGTTATGTATGATTTGGGTTTATCTTCAACTATAAAAGAGCTTTTGGGCATTTTCATCATTGGATAATTTGGTTTATCTGATCTCCATCACTTGGGCTTCTGGAATGTTATCATTTAGTTAGAACCTAGCCTGAGCTTGTATAGCTTATCTTAGATAAAGCTTTCTTTTCAAAGAACATAGCTCACACTGTAGTAGTACTGAGGAGAAGGACTGGTAGGAGAGAGGTGTGGAGTATTGTCTAGAGAAAAGGGGATGCTATGGTTAATGTTATGTGTCAGTTTGATTGTTTGGTCAAACATTATTCTAGATGTTTCCTTTGGAGTTATTTTTTTACGTAAGATTAACATATAAATCTGGAGAAGGCAATGGCAACCCACTCGTGTTCTTGCCTGGAGAATCCCAGGGACGGGAGAGCCTGGTGGGCTGCTGTCTATGGGATCGCACGAGTTGGACACGACTGAAGCGACTTAGCAGCAGCAGCAGCATATAAATCAGTAGACTCTTGAGTAAAGTGGATTATACTGCATAATGTAGGTGGGTCTCATCCAATCATTTGAATAGAAAAAGATTGATTTACCCCTTACAAAGGAGAATTCTGTCCCCCAGAGGCTACCTTCCAGGCCAAGTTTCAGTATCATCTCTTCCCTGGGTCTCCAGCCTTCCAGCCTTCACAGTTGTGAGTCAGTTCCTTAAAATCTGTGTGTGTGTATTTAAAAATAATAAAATATGTAATAAAAATATAAATTATATGTTTATATATTATATAAAATATATACATGTATATTTTATAATATGTAGCATATCTTTATAATATATAGATATATAATATGCTATTTTACATCTCTCTGTATTATACTATGTATTATACAAATACTATATCTTAGGTGTCTCAGAGGTTAAAGTGTCTGCCTAGAATGCGGGAGACCTGGGTTCGATCCCTGAGTGGGGAAGATCCCCTGGAGAAGGAAATGGCAACCCACTCCAGTACTCTTGCCTGGAGAATCCCATGGAGGGAGGAGCCTGGTAGGCTACAGTCCATGGGGTCGCAAAAAGTAGGACATGACTGAGAGACTTCACTTTCACTATACAGATATATGTATCTATATATCTATATATATACACACACATGCCTACTCATTGCTTCTTTTCTCTGGAGACCCTTGACTATTACAGGGCAGAAATACTTGTGCTTTATTATTTTGAGTATTTTGCTTTTCATGTCTATCTGTGTTACCTTTTTATCTGGTGCTTTCTGGAATCATGTGACACACTTTTATACAGATGCAGAGACCTTACTGTGTATACAGTCGTCCCTCAGTATTTGCAGGAGATTGGTTCCAGGGACCCTCACAGATACCAAAATCCTCAATGCTCAAGCCCCTTATAGAAAATGGCCTAGCACAGAGAATGCAGTCTCACCTCTGATCCTTCGGGTTCGCATCAGAGGATACCAAGGGCTAACTGAACAGCAAGATACGCTGCTAGCTCTTGTGGTGGCTCCCAGATGAACAAGGCTCTTTGCTCTTGAGGAGTTGAAGACGAAATGCTCAGACATCTGTGAGATAAGGCAGATCGTGATCAGTTCTGGAGGAGAGAGCTAAGCAACTGTGCAGAGGAAATTCGCTGGGAGTGATGACTTCTGGGCTGGTCCATAAGAATGGGTGGAGTTAAAATTTCTGCCTTGTAGAGGAAGTGAGGTTGTTTAAGAGCTTATCCCAGAAAGAGGGGACGCAGGACTAAGAAAGTAGGGAGTACATTGGGAATAAGAGAACATTCTGTACGGAGACATCTTCAGAATCAAATGGACCTTAGAAAAGAGACAACCCACTGTTTCCTCTCAGTGGCTGCAGGTTGGAGTGAATGTGAACCAATGCTGGTATACACATCTTCGGTTTTTTTCCATTGGAGGTGCTTCTGTCTGGGGACATCACAGCCTTATCATTGAGTCTGGCCTGTCATACTATCTGAGACTGACTTCATTTTACCTTTGGGTTCAGTGTCACTCGGGATGGAAAAAAAATGCAGCTTGGGATTCAAAAGTCTACTTCATAATTGTGCTCAGGGCTTATCTCTTCATGGTCATGAGGGTCTGCAGCTTCCTGTGAACGTGGCTGTTGAAATTCTCTGAGAGTATTTTTTCTTTGCTTGAAGGTATTGTGTAATGACTCAAGTGGGATCGTATTTGTCAAAGTGCTTTATAAACTCTGAAGGACTGAACAAATAGGTGCAGGCATTATCATAAGGGTGATGTTGTTTTTTCTAGAAACAGTGAATGCTCTTAGTGTCATATTTAAGTTTCTGAGCAAGGACCTAACTCTAACTTTCTGCAGTGGAATATTGGTATAACTGCTTTTACAACAGTTTTTGTTTGCCTTTTCCAGAACATCATATAAATGGAATCATACAGTATTCAGTCTTACGAGTCTGGCTCTTTTACTTAGCATAATACCTTTGAGATTCATCAGAATTGTTGCATGGATCAATAATTTGTTACTTTTTATTACTGAGTAATATTTTTTGGTGTGACTGTACCTCAGTTTGTTTGCTGAAGAACACTTGGGCTGTTTTCAGTTTGAGGTGACTATAAAAAGAGCTGCCATAAACATTTGTTTACAGATTTTTATTTGAACACAAGCTTTCATTTCTTAGGGTAAATATCTTGGGGTAGGATTGATCATATGGTATATGTGTATTTAACTTTATAAGAAAAAGCAAAGTTATTTTCCAGGTGGGTACCATTTTTCTACTTCTATCAGCAATTTATGAGAATTTCAGTTTCTCAGCATCTTTGCCAGCACTGTGGTATTGTGTTTTTTTTTTCTTTTTTAAAAAATGTTAGCCATTCTACAAAACACTCTCCGACATAAATCACAGCAGGATCCTCTATGACTCACCTTCCAGAATATTGGAAATAAAAGCAAAAATAAACAAATGGGACCTAATGAAACTTAAAAGCTTTTGCACAACAAAGGGAACAATAAGCAAAGTGAAAAGACAGCCCTCAGAATGGGAGAAAATAATAGCAAACCAAGCAACAGACAAAGGGTTAATCTCAAAAATATACAAGCAACTCCTGAAGCTCAATTCCAGAAAAATAAATGACCCAATCAAAAAATGGGCCAAAGAACTAAACAGACATTTCTCCAAAGAAGACATACAGATGGCTAACAAACACATGAAAAGATGCTCAACATCACTCATCACCAGAGAAATGCAAATCAAAACCACAACGAGATACCATTACACGCCAGTCAGGATGGCTGCTATCCAAAAGTCTACAAGCAATAAATGCTGGAGAGGGTGTGGAGAAAAGGGAACCCTCTTACACTGTTGGTGGGAATGCAAACTAGTACAGCCGCTATGGAGAACAGTGTGGAGATTTCTTAAAAAACTGGAAATAGAACTGCCATATGACCCAGCAATCCCTCTCCTGGGCATACACACCGAGGAAACCAGATCTGAAAGAGACACGTGCACCCCAATGTTCATCGCAGCACTGTTTATAATAGCCAGGACATGGAAGCAACCTAGATGCCCATCAGCAGACGAATGGATAAGAAAGCTGTGGTACATATACACCATGGAATATTACTCAGCCATTAAAAAGAATACATTTGAATCAGTTCTAATGAGGTGGATGAAACTGGAGCCCATTATACAGAGTGAAGTAAGCTAGAAAGATAAAGACCAATGCAGTATACTAATGCATATATATGGAATTTAGAAAGATGGTAACGCTAACCCTATATGCAAAACAGCAAAAGAGACTCAGATGTACAGAACAGACTTTTGGACTCTGTGTGAGAAGGCGAAGGTGGGATGTTTTGAGAGAACAGCATCGAAACATGTATACTATCAAGGGTGAAACAGATCACCAGCCCAGGTTGGATGCATGAGACAAGTGCTTGGGGCTGGTGCACTGGGAAGACCCAGAGGGATGGGATGGGGAGGGGGGTGGGAGGGGGGATCGGGATGGGGAACACATGTAAATCCATGGCTGATTCATGTCAATGTATGGCAAAAACCACTACAATATTGTAAAGTAATTAGCCTCCAACTAATAAAAATAAATGATAAAAAAAAATTTTAGCCATTATAGTAGGTAGGTGTTGATATCTCACTGTGCTTATTTCTTTTAAGCAAATGAGTCCTATTTTATGTAAATTATTCTCTGCTAGCACCTCACTACTAGTTTTTTTGTTTTGTTTTGTTTAAACTTTTAGCCTTTCTATTAGGTAATAGTATTGGGTTGGCCAAAAAGTCCATTTGGGCTTTTTCATAGCATCTTATGGGAAAACCCAAGCAAACTTTTTGGCCAACCCAGTATTATCTCATTGTATTTTTTTAATGAATGAACTTTTAATATGTAAATCATACCCAATAATTGATTATTTTCAAAAAGTTCCAGCAACAAAGTAGGAGAAAATGATAGTTATTCATAAAAGTGACTAAGGATGTATATCTAAAGTAGAAAAATAATTCATAAAAATTGAAAAGAAATGCACAAATCAATTAAACTTCAGTAAAATACAGTTTTTAAAAAAGAAAGCAAAACACAAACAGCGCAAGTGATTGAAATGGTAAATCCACAGAAAAAGAGGGAGGAATAGCCAATAAGACTCAGCCTCACTAGTGAAATATCAGGAAAAATTCAGTGAGGCTTTAAAAAAAGTGTCATCAGGTAAGTCCATGGGATGGGCAAATAATTAAGCTCACTTACTCTTCCTGGGGATATCAATTAGTATGGCCTTAGGAACAATTTCTAGTATTTGTATAAACAATACAAACAACCTTCATTCCAATGATTCTGCTTTGAAGAGTGGATCCAATAGAGCCTTTCACCTGTGTGTACACCTGTATGTGTCAATTGAAGAAAAATGCACAACCTAAAGTTAAGGGTTTTTGTTTTTGTTTTTTTTATAAATGTGGACCATTTGTAAAGTCTTTATTGAATTCGATACAGTATTGTTTCTGTTTTATGTTTTGGCTTTTTGCCACAAGCCGTGTGGATCTTTGCTCCCCGGCCAGGGATCAAACCTGTATCCCCTGTATTGGAAGGCAAAGCCTTAACCACTGGACCACCAGGAAGTCTCTAAAGTTAAGTTTTATTGGGGGATCTTACTGAGGACTATAGTTTGGGACAGCCTCTCAGATAGCTATGAGGAACTGCTCTGAAGAGGTAGGGGAGGAGCCAGGATATATGTGAAGTTTAGGTGTTGGGAAATACATATAGTTAATCTTGGTAAGAGATCACTGCTAATCACAAAAAAACAGACATCTCAAGTTAATGATTTTAGTGCTTTTTTATGGGAAGATGCAAGAGTCTGGGTTCACTGAAATTATTCCATAGATGTGCATCTTAACTATCTAGGGCCAGTATCCAGAGCATAGAATGTTATCCTTTTTTTTTCTTCTTCTTCTTCTGGATTCCTCTCAGGGCACACCTTTGGGGGACCAGCTGCAATAGCTGATGGCTTGAGGTAGGCAACATTCTTTGTTTATTGGAATAGCATGCAACATTCCCTTTTCACATGGTGAATCAGAATGTTTATATAATGTACAATATAATACAAGTAATGAGGAACTATTGGAAACTTCCTAAGTTTGTCCCAATGGGAAAATGGGTAGAGAATTATTTTATTGCCTTCACTTGCATCTACCTAGTGACTAATGATTTTGAGCATCTTTTCATGTGCTTCTTGGTTATTCTTACATCTTTTGGTTAAGTGTGTGTTCAGATTGTTTGCTCATTAAAATAAAATTGTATTATTTTTATTGTTGAATTGTAATTGTTCCTTATAGATTCTGGATGCAAATCCTTTATCAGATTTGTGGCTTGCAAATATTTTTTCCTTAGTTTATGGCTTGTTTTCATTCTCTTGATGGTATAAAGGCCAGTTTATCAATTTTTTCTCTCTTGGATTGTGCTTTTCATGGCATAGGTATAAAATCTTTGCCTAACCCAAGATACTGAAGATTTTCTCCTATCTGTTCTTTCAGAAGTTTTATAGATTTGCATTTTGTATTTAGTTTTGTGATCTATTTTGGGTTAGCTTAAAATTTTATTTTCTAGGAATAATTTCATTTGTTTTAACTCAGAGAATAAATATGCTATAGGAGTACAATTGTAGGAGCTATTGTCTCTGGTTGGTATTTTGGAAGCATGGATTTGTCAATGACTTTTAAGCTCTTTGACCTTGCCAAGAAATATAGGGGACTTTGTGAGTTACTCAAAAGTGAGTATACCTAAAACAAAAGTTTCATGACAAAATATTTACCCTAAATACCAGTGTTCGCCCTTACTACTTTTCCCCCAGCAATTCTGTTTCATTAAAAACAAATGCTTGTCCTGACCCATTAAACAGATTTTGTATCCCACTAATGGGAGCAGGTCAGTTGAAAAACATTGACTTAACTACCTTAGTTGGAACTCACAACCATCACCACCTCCACTTACAAACATAAATTATTGCCCTTTTCCTTCTGTTAAGTAATAATCCTCTTTATTGTTTCTCTAATCACAATTTAATTGTTGGTATGACTTAAACATTTTTTACATGATACTGCTAGCCATGTTGTCACAAAATACAGTAAGTAGAGCATTTTTTCCAGCTTTATTGAGATATGCTACTGCTGCTGCTGCTGCTAAGTCACGTCAGTCGTGTCCGACTCTGTGCGACCCCATAGACGGCAGCCCACCAGGCTCCCCCGTCCGTGGGATTCTCCAGGAAGAACACTGGAGTGGGTTGCCATTTCCTTCTCCAATGCGTGAAAGTGAAGTCGCTCAGTCGTGTCCGACTCTTAGCGACCCCATGGACTGCAGCCCACCAGGCTTCTCCGTCCAAGGGATTTTCCAGGCAAGAGTACTGGAGTGGGGTGCTTATTGCCTTCTCTGATGGAGATATGAGTGACACATAATATTGTGTAAGTTTGATATGTTATCTTGATACACTTACATATTGCACAGTGATTACCACCATAGAGTTAGTTAACACCTCCATCATGTTAAATAATTACCATTTCTTTTTATGGTGAGAACATTTAAGATCTACTCTCTTTCTATACTTTCAAGTATACAGTGTTGTTGCTGTTGTCCAGTCATTCAGTCATGTCTGACTCTTTGTGACCCCATGGACTGCAGCATGCCAGGCTTCCCTGTCTTTAACCATCTCCCGGAGCTTGCTTAAACTCATGTCCATTGAGTCAGTGATGCCATCTAACCATCTCTTCCTCTGTCGTCCCCTTCTCCTCCTGTCTTCATTCTTTCCCAACATCAGGGTGTTTTCCAATGAGTTTGCTCTTCGCATCAGGTGGCCAAAGTATTGGAGCTTCAGCTTCAGCATCAGTCCTTCCAATGAATATTCAGGACCGAACTCCTTTAGGATTGACTGGTCTGATCTCCTTGCAGTCAAAGGGACTCTCAAGCGTCTTCTCCAACACTACAGTTCAAAACCATCAATTCTTCAGCACTCAGCCTTCTTTAAGGTTCAGCTCTCACATCCATACATGACTACTGGAAAAACCGTAGCTTTGACTAGACAGACCTTTGTCAGCAAAGTAATGTCTCTGCTTTTTAATACGCTGTCTAGATTTGTCATAGCTTTTCTTCCAAGGAGCAAGCGTCTTTTAATTTCATGGCTGCAGTCACCATCTGCAGTGATTTTGAAGCCCAAGAAAATAAAAGTCTGTCACCTTTTCCATTGTTTCCCCATTTATTTGCCATGAAGTGATGGGACCTGATGCCATGATCTTTGTTTTTTGAATGTTGTGTTTTAAGCCAGCCTTTTCACTCTCTTTCACCCTCATCAAGAGGCTCTTTAGTGCCTCTTCGCTTTCTGCCATAAGGGTGGTGTCATCTGCATATCTGAGGTGATTGATATTTCTCCCAGCAATCTTGATTCTGGCTTGTGCTTCATCCAGCCCGTAAATATACAGTCAGTATCGTTAATTATAATCACAGTGCTGTATATTAGATTCCCAGACCTTATTTATCTTATAACCCTTTGACCAACATCTTCCCATTTCCATGACCCCCCAAGTTTCTTTTAATTGTAAGTAACAGAAGCACAGGACTGGAGAGGGATGAGTGTGAGGGGAAGGGGCAAGGGCCCAGGAACCTTGGCAGCTATTCTCAGATACTGCTAGCATTTGTGTTTTGGGCTGCATTGGCTTCATTGTGAATGAAGCAGGGCAAAGGCTAATACAGTTTTGCCAAGAGAATGCACTGGTTATAGCAAACACCCTCTTCCAGCAACACAAGAGAAGACTCTACACATGGACATCACCAGATGGTTAACACTGAAATCAGACTGGTTATATTCTTTAAAGTCAAAGATGGAGAAACTCTATTATATTCTTTGCAGCCAAAGATGGAGAAGCTCTATACAGTCAGCAAAAACAAGACCAGGAGCTGACTGTGGCTCAAATCATGAACTCCTTATTGCCAAATTCAGACTTAAATTGAAGAGAGTAGGGAAAACCACTAGACCATTCAGGTATGACCTAAATCAAATCCCTTACGATTATACAGTGGAAGTTAGAAATATATTTAAGGGACTAGATCTGATAGAGTGCCTGATGAACTATGGACAGAGATTTGTGACATTGTACAGGAGACAGGGATCAAGACCATCCCCAGGAAAAAGAAATGCAGAAAGGCCAAATGGTTGTCTGAGGAGGCCTTACAAATAGCTGTGAAAAGAAGAGAAGCAAAAGGCGAAGGAGAAAAGGAAAGATATACCCATTTGAATGCAGAGTTCCAAAGAATAGCAAGGAGAGATAAGAAAGCCTTCCTCAGTGATCAGTGCAAAGAAATAGGGGAAAACAATAGAATGGGAAAGACTATAGATCTCTTCAAGAAAATTAGAGATACCAAGGGAACATTTCATGCAAAGATGGGCTCGATGAAGGACAGAAATGGTATGGACCTAACAGAAGCAGAAGATATTAAGAAGAGGTGGCAAGAATACACAGAGGAACTGTACAAAAGGGATCTTCACCAAAAAAAAAAAAAAAAAGGGATCTTCACGACCTAGATTATCATGATGGTGTGATCACTCACCTAGAACCAGACATCCTGGAATGTGAAGTCAAGTGGGCCTTAGGAAGCACCACTACGAACAAAGTTAGTGGAGGAGATGGAATTCCAGTGGGGTATTTCAGATCCTAAAAGATGATGCTGTGAAAGTGTTGCACTCAATATGGCAGCAAGTTTGGAAAACTCAGCAGTGGCCACAGGGCTGGAAAAGGTCAGCTTTCATTCCAATTCCAAAGTAAGGCAATGCCAAAGAATGTTCAAACTATCACACAATTATACTCATGTCACACGCTAGGAAAGTAACACTCAAAATTCTCCAAGCCAGGCTTCAGCAATACATAAACCATAAACTTCCAGATGTTCAAGCTGGTTTTAGAAAAGGCAGAGGAACCAGAGATAAAACTGCCAACATCCTCTGGATCATCGAAAAAGCAAGAGAGTTCCAGAAAAACATCTACTTCTGCTTTATTGACTATGCCAAAGCCTTTGACTGTGTGGATCACAATAAACTGTGGAAAATTCTGAAGGAGATGAGAATACCAGACCACCTGACCTGCCTCTTGAGAAACCTGTATGCAGGTCAGGAAGCAACAGTTAGAACTGGACAAGGAACAATAGACTGGTTCCAAATAGGAAAAGGAGTACCTCAAGACCGTATATTGTCACCCTGCTTTTTTAACTTATACGCAGAGTACATCATGAGCAACGCTGAGCTGGAGGAAGCACAGGCTGGAATCAAGATTGTCAGGAGAAATATCAATAACCTCAGATATGCAGGTGACACCACCCTTATGGCAGAAAGTGAAGAAGAACTAAAGAGCCTCTTGATGAAAGTGAAAGAGGAGAGTGAAAAAGTTGACTTAAAGCTCAACATTCAGAAAACTAAGATCATGGCATCTGGTCCCATCACTTCATGGCAAATAGTGGAAACAGTGACAGACTTAATTTTTCTGGGCTCCAAAATCACTGCAGATGGTGTCTGCAGCCGTGAAATGAAAAGATGCTTACTCCTTGGCAGGAAAGTTATGACCAGCCTAGACAGCATATTGCAGAGCAGAGACATTACTTTGCCAACAAAGGTCCGTCTAATCAAGGCTGTGGTTTTTCCGGTGGTCATGTATGGATGTGAGATTTGGACTATAAAGAAAGCTGAGCACTGAAGAATTGATGCCTTTGAACTGTGGTGTTGGAGAAGACTCTTGAGAGTCCCTTGGACAGCAGGGAGATCCAACCAGTCCATCCTAAAAGGAAATCAGTCCTGAGTGTTCATTGGGAGGACTGATGCTGAAGCTGAAACTCGAAGACTGTGGCCACCTGATGTGAAGAGCTGACTCATTTGTAAAGACCCTGATGCTGGGAAAGCTTGAGGGCAGGAGGAGAAGGGGATGACAGAGGGTGAGATGGTTGGATGGCATCACCGACTCAATGGACATGGGTTTTGGTAAACTCCGGGAGTTGGTGATGAACAGGGAGGCCTGGCGTGCTGCAGTCCATGGTGTCATAAAGAGTTGGACCGGACTGAGTGACTGTACTGAACTGGCTTCGTTGTTGCTTCTTTTTGTGTGAGTTGTTCATTTCTCTCCTTCTCTCTCTCTCTCTCTGAAGACTTTCTCTGATTCTCTTTGCACACGACTGCCCCAAGACCTTGAGTTTAATTTTAGCTAGACTAGGATTGCTCTGCTCCAATTCCCAGGAGAGACAGTATAATTAGTTTGACTTCAGACAAGTTCCACCCTGGCTGCAGTCAGCTTTGCCCAAAGCGGGTGGGACCAGAAAATAGAACCCCTGTCTATTGTTGTGCATCAGAGATTCACAGTTCTGACAAACCGACAAGAGTGTTGTGTCTCTTGCAGGTTCAGTACGTGCTGGTTGGCATACATTTATCTCTTCAAATGTATTTAAAATAATTTAGTTTTCAGAATATAGAGGTCCATAAAATGTTTATAGGATATTGAAAATAAAGTTAGGGATTGCAGAACCAGAAAAAGTCACACTGTCATACAAGAGTGACTTTTCTTTTTATTTTCTTCATGTCTTATATAATTACACTTACATAACCCGTAGATATTTAGTCAAATGTATCAGTCCCAAAGTGCTCCTTATTTTAAAAGGTGTCAGGTGTTTATATACAGAATATCTGTGGATCCAGCAAATGAGAGTCCCAGATTAAAGAAAATAGATACTTAAGGTTTGAATGAAAGCACTTTATTTGAAGAGTTTTTGTTTAGATATATTAAAATTCACAATTATCCTCAAATGGCGAAGGGAAGATAGGAAAATAACGTTTATTATGACTCCGCTTAGTTAGGTAGTTAACATTATGCTATTCCATTCAGCCCTTATAACTGCCCTTTGAGAAGTAGGTATCCTTATCCCATGGCCAATGACAAAATGCAAACCCAGGGGAAATTTAGCTTGCTGATATGTGGCTGACCTGGGATTTAAGCTCTGGTCTGCATGAGTTGCAAGTCTCTTCTCTCCCAAACCCTAGCCTTCAGGAACATGAAACATTTATTTACATAACCTTTCTAGAGAAAACTGTAAGTAGGAATGTATAGGAGTCACCCAGCTCATTCTCTTGTCTGTATACTGAAGTCTTAGTCTCAGCATCAAACGTGTGGCAACCATTTCTCCAATGTCTGGAGTGAAGACATTAGTTATGTAATGTTTAGTCATTTAAGCACCTGGATTTTTCAGAGGTCATTCAACTGATAAATCAATGTTTAAAAATAGCAGTGGCTTCTTCAGTTTGTGAAAAAATATATATATGTTTTTTTAACCTTATATTCTAAAGATTAATGCATGCTAAATTGAGAATTGAGAGTGAAAAAGGGAAAGCTGACCTTTCTTAGTCTGAATAAATAGGAAGAGGAAAGCAAAGACTGGCTAAGCTGCATAAGACAGTATTAAGCTTTCCCCTTTTAATGTGAAAAATCAGAAGAAATACTTATTTTATATATTTTTGTTGAAGACGTATTTATAACATAAATGCTTCCTTACATTTTAGTTAGATGAAACAAATTTAAATCATTAGTTCTTTGTGATGTGGACTGAAGAGGCAAATAGTCGTGACTTTTACCAGTGAGTTAATGATAGTTTACCTTCTGATTTATCAGCCTAAGTGGCTTTGGCGATAAAATGAAAAGGAATAATCATTTGGTTTATTGTAATTTCAGACTTAGTCTGAAAAAAATTTAAAACAATGACTAGGGTATGATTCCTAAAATAAGTAGGCTTTGTGTTTGGATGGTGAAGAATATTCATTAAAGTTCTAGCAAAAGATAAGAATGTGGTCTCTCTACAGGAGATGAAATGTGGTCTCCCAGGCTTACCACTTAAGACTAGGTTGATATAAATTAAATCTAGCCTAATACTTTATTTGTTAAGAATTCACAGTGACCTTTTTAAAATAGACAAGAGATGCAGATGAGTTTGATGTTTTACAATTTATATTGTTGCTATCTTTCAGGACAGGAAAAGAGGAATTCAAATCATTGTTTTATTACTTGTTTGTTCCTTTAGAAGCTGTCTTTTCTAGTTAAGGGACAAACTAATCAAGCATGACATGCTTTAGCCATCAGAATCTTGACCAACTGATTTCAGCATTTCTCTTCTAAAAGTACCTAATTGAAAGTAACCCTGAATTACTGACTCTGTTGTTGGCCCAGGTTTAGGGAAAATGAAGCCCACTTAGTGTTAATTGATTGAACCTATTGTCCTCCACAGTTCTTTTAAATGCCACTAATGTTTTTTCTCATTGCCATGCCTAGAAGCAGGGATGGGAGCTTATTAGTAACAGAATTTTCTTCTTAGGAAGCTAAACCCTCGGTATTGTGGCCACTTTGACCTTTTATTCTTTCTCACTTCTTGACCCCATTTTCTTATTCTTCTGATGTCCAGACCATAAGACCACACAACAGGCCAGTTGTGGTACAACTAAGCTTTTGCTTTCATGGTGAGCATGTTATGTGGGCCATAGAATTTATTTAAAGGACAGATCTATTTGGAGAAATTCAGCTCCTTGCTGCTCTTTCAGGATTGAAATTCTAGTTTCTCTTCACATCTTCTATCTTAGCTTTCTTATTCAACCCTGATGACTCTGTTTGCTGCTGGATTTGGTCTAAGACCTTTACCAGCAGTCAGTTTTGCATAGTCACACTTAATTGTTGGGTTTTTATAAAGCACTTCACTTTTTCTTCAACTTTGTTGCTTCCAATTTCTGGGCTACTGTTTCTTAGTTCTGTTTGATGAACTATAAGAGTACTAGTAATAAAGAACATTTTCCTTTTCGCCTTGACTAGATTCAGGGACAGTTTCTGAGTTTTCCTCACTCTCTGTGGCTCTCAACCCTGTCTTCCTCAAGCTCCCCCTTTTAAATAAATTTTTGGTTGTGTAAGAAATAAAGTTCATAGGTAATATAACCTGCCTGTACATGTTATTAAAAAACATGACACCGGGATAATAATATAAAGGCTAAATGAGTATAACTCATAACACAGTCTGTGTTTGGGGATGTAGTTATGAGGGCACATTGTCCTAGAGGAGAGAATGAAGGCATTGATGCTTGTGCCTACTTCTGTGGAGAAAGTGTGTTTGTGAGAAGGAAGATAATTCTAAGAAGTTCAGGAAAATAGAAAATCAGTGATGCACGTGGACTGTAAAAATGTTAGAATAAGCGATAACCAACCAGACTTGTTTGTTGTGTATGATAAGCGAAAGAAGAAAACACTTGAAGTAGAGAAAACATGCCAGGACAAATTATAGACTGTCAGCATGGAGAAAATGAGGAAGTATGGTATTCTCATAAATGACCTGGGCCATATTTATGAGTTTAGTGATGAAACAATTTCTTATGTTGTGATATGGGACGGGATACTGTTGAGCTATCACAGAAAGCATATGCTGCATTTTGAAATATATTGTCACCTGTTGAGGCATATTTTAGGTTCCTAGTCTTCGCCCATGGATGGAGGAGCCTGGTGGGCTGCAGTCCATGGGGTCGCTAAGAGTCGGACACAACTGAGCGACTTCCGTTTCACTTTTCACTTTCATGCATTGGAGAAGGAAATGGCAACCCACTCCAGTGTTCTTGCCTGGAGAATCCCGGGGACGGAGGAGCCTGGTGGGCTTCTGTCTATGGGGTCGCACAGAGTCGGACACGACTGAAGTGACTTAGCAGCAGCAGCAGTACTTCAGAAGTCCTCCAAGACCATGTCCTTCTCTAGGTGATGAGGAATAGAGGATGGTTTAAAAAGAGAAACAGTAAAACAAGAAGCTATGCAGAAGTTGTGCAGTAGATGTCTCTAACTCAGAGAAGATTGAAAAACAACAGGCAGTCCCCAAGCAACTTTCAAATATCATCTTTCGCAGCAGAGCTCTTTTAGAGTTATAAAAAAATCTCAAAAATACATAGTGTGACAGTCATCTGAAATATTAAAAGTAGCTTTTATTGAGATCGACATGGTTTTTGTGGCTACTAATTTAATAACGTTTTGCTCGAAATTTAATAAAAGGATTCTCATATCCTCCATGACATTTTTTGCAGAGGTTTCATTGCTTTTGCTGTAATGCCATTATTGCATTGAAATCCTTTTCAAGAAGTGGGAGGTTAAAAATGCTGTAATATATAGAGCATGGAGTGAGTACATCATTTAATTTTGAGATAATGTCTTTATTTGATTGAAACTTATAGCTCCATAAAGTCTTTTTCCTAAATTCTTGGCATTCTCTCTTAACTTTTAATAAGCTCTACTTCGTATTAGTATATGCACAAGTGCTCTTGATACCTGTGTTGGGTTTAGTCTGACAGAGCATTTTTCTCCTCTGGGATATGGGATGATTCTTTGTTATGTGGAACTGCTCCACATTCCATGCCTCTGGCCTCTGCCAGAGTGGTTCCCGTCAATAATTAAGGGTTGTAAAAGCACCCCAACACATTTCCAAACTACTCCCTAGGGAGCGGTAATCACTGACCATTTGGCTCTTTCTTGCTGTAAGTACATACCTGTATTTCTCAAAAAAACCTTCACAGATTTCATTTATGATTTAAGAACATTTAAGGTCCTTCCCCATGTACTTTTCAAAGAAGGATCTTTTTCACTGTGTGACTGCCAGGAGCTGAATTGTTTGTGATTCCTGCTAAATCCAGACGTGGAAGTCCTAATTCCCCGAGTATTTCAGAGTTTGACTACATTTGGAGATAGGATATCTTAGGGTGGGCCCTAATCCAGCATGACTGATGTCCTCATAAGAAGAGGCGATTAAGACACAGAGAGAGGACTGTATGAAGACACAGGCCATCTGCCGTCTCTCTCAAGGAAAGAGGCCTCAGAAGAAATCAACCTTGACAACACGCTGAAGTCAGACTTCTAGCCTCCAGAATTGTGAGACACACATTTCCGTTATTGGAGCCACCCTGTCTATGGTACTTCATTATGGCAGCTCCAGCAAACTAACACAGTGACCCCTTAATGTGTGTTACCTTCAGGTCAGTATACTAGAAGAGCAGTGTAATTTAGTGATTGCAGTTCAAGTTTTCAGTATTACAATCCCAGCTCATCCACTTAGTTGTGTGACCTTGGGCACATTAATTAACCATGCGAAACTGCTTGTTTTTTTTTTTTTTTTAATCTGTAAAATGAGGATCAGGATACCTTCCTCACCAGGTTGTTGTGAGGATTAGGTGAAATAAATAATGTAAAGTACATGATACCTAGAGGACTTTCTAACGATTAGTTCTCTTTTCATCTGCCTCCACTTTTAGGTGTGTTTTGCATTTTCTAAAAGAATGTAAGGCATGCTTGGCAGATGAGCCTCTATTGTGAAATTTCAGGCTGCCTGATTGGTGGATGGCAGAGAGGTTTGGGGGCAGTTAGGTATTTTCAGTAGCTGTAGTCAATAATGTGCATATAATGTTTTGCAGTTTACAAACAGAAAGTACCTCACATTCACTTATACATGATGTGCAGTTATTAAACCTAACTGTGCCTCAGGAGACATTGTGGTAGCCCTTGTTTTGCTTGTCTAACTTCCTTTAAGACACAGGAGACCTGTCCTCTGGGAATCTGTTGGGTTGTCTTCCTTTTTGATGTTCCATAGCCCCATAGCACACATACCTTAATTCACAGCACATGTATGCTCTGTTTTAATAGTCTGTTTTCCCCAAGAGATTGAGTTCTTTGAAGGTGTTGACTGTTCCTTTTTCATCTCAGTATCCCTAATGCCCTGCGCAGTGCCTGGTTCTTTGTAGGCGTACTCTAAATTACATATCACTAACTTTTTTTCAGTGATGTTAAGTGGCCAAGTACATTTTTTGTCTAGTTTTTATAAGTTATGATCATTCCTTTTTAAAAATATTTATTTATTTATTTTTGGCTGCATCAGGTCTTAGTTGTGGCACATGGGACCTTTGCTGTGGCATGTGGGATCTTACTGTGCCCAGGCTTCTCTCTGGTTGCAGTGCTTAGTTGTCCCAGGGCATGTGGCAATCTTAGTTCCCTGGTCAGGGATCCAACACACATCCCCCCATTGGAAGGCAGGTTCTTAATCACCAGACCACCAGCAAAGTCCCTTACTGTCCATGTTACAGATGAGAATCTGTACAGTGCCCAGATCATACAATTCAGTGGTCAGAGCTAGAATTTGAACCCAGAGTTCAAAAGGATGGAAGGGCTGTTGTATCTGGGATATTGATGCTTTTGTACTGTGGTGCTGGAGAAGACTCTTGAGAGTCCCTTGGACTGCAAGGAGATCAAACCAGTCAACCCTAAAGGAAATCAATCCTGAATATTCATTGGAAGGACTGATGGTGAAGTTGAAGCTCCAATATTTTGGCCACCTGATGTGAAGAGCTGACTCATTGGAAAAGACTCTGATGCTGGGAAAGATTGAAGGCAGGAGGAGAAGGGGACGATAGAGGAAGAGATGGTTGGATGGCATCACTGACTTGATGGACATGAGTTTCAGAAAACTCTGGGAGTTGGTGATGGACAGGGAAGTCGGGCATGCTGCAGTCCATGGGGTCGCAAAGAGTAGGACACGACTGAGCAACTGAACTGATTGTGTGGTAGTGTTGCTCAGATACTGTAGAGCATTGCATTGTGAGGGTCAAGAGCCTGAAGAACACCTAATACGGAGGCAGACTGGGGTGTGTATGTGTCCTGAGGCTTGGAAACGAAGTTATATCCTAATGGACACTTTTCTGTATTATTTCTACTAGTAATGAAGGTACAGATAGTAAACTGCATCTCTCATATGCATTTTCTTCATTAATAAATGTATAGTGATGAGGAGTGAATTTTTCTTGCTATAATCTCCCAGATCTCTTAATATGCATGTTATCATTACCCACTACTTCATTATACATTCTAAGATTTATTTTAATAGCAGGGTTAAAATGGTTGATGTAACTTAAGGTAAATTTGCTATATGTTTATTAAAAATAAGGTGGAGAGGGAGGTGGGAGGGGGAATCGGGATGGGGAGTACATGTAAATCCATAGCTGATTCTTGTCAATGTATGACAAAAACCACTACAATATTGTAAAGTAATTAGCCTCCAACTAATAAAAATAAATGAAAAAAAAAATAAGGTGATAAAAAGTGAAGATGCTGCTCATGACAGTTAAAACCTCAGATTTCTTGATTCCTTGGCAAATGAAACATTCTAGAATTTTTTCTTTTTAAATAACAATTTACCCCTTTAACGTCAATATATTTTTCATTTTAAATACTTCATTTGAATATTGTTCTTGCTGATATGCGGCATCTTTACACCTATTACTAACAGTCTCTTAGAGACACCCTTAGGATCTGTTGAGACTTGTAGTACTGTTTGCTTCTATAATACATGATTCTCAAGTGTGTGCTCTCCTTACCTTCCTTGAGCTGGTTTCTATGATTTTCCCCTTTCTATTGCTGTCAAATATTATACATTGCAGTTGTCAGTGTGCCTTCATGTGGCTCCCTTCTTGCCCCCTAGTGATTTGTTGCAGGCTTAAAACCAGTCTGCCAAGCTTCTTAGGAATTGTACTAGAAGGACTAAGGAGCATGTTAGTTACTAATATAAATGTGCATTTGTGCTTGAACTTCGTGACATGTGTTTTGTCTCTGAGACCTCTTATTTACTGATTTCTTTGCTGCACTTTGAACAGATGAAGTTCCTTCCAAACTGGTTCATTCTAGGCATTGTATTGTAAGATACTGTAAATTTTCATTTTATGTGTTAAAAAGGATTGTTTGGCTTTGTATTCAGGTAATTTTGCTATAGATTGTGACATTTGCTATAGAAACGTGACATTTTATGATCAGATATTATTGGAAAGTAAGATTCTTTCTGCTTTACTGAAAGAAATGGTGCTGTAATTTATCCTGTGGAAAAGTGGGAGAAGTCCCCAAATATTTTCAGTGGTCGTTCTGTGACCAGCATTCATTTAGGCACCTTGCAGTTCTTGATCCAGAAGAGATTCCTGGATTTTAAATTCCAGTTTTGACATTGGACAAGTTATTTAAGATCTCTGGGTCTCAGTGTCCTCATTGATGAATTTCAGATAATTATATCTGCCTTCCCAGGTATTGAGAATTGCTGGAAATGTACGTACTAGTTGCCTAGGAGAATACTTGACAATTACTTGGTTTTTTTCTAGTCACAGAGCTAGAAATTGGTTGAGTGAGGACTTTGGACGCGTCCTGGAAGCAACGAGTATAGATCACTTACTGGAAGTGTCTTCTGATAAACAAAAGCCAAAAATGAACATAGTCAGCATTCAAAAATGTATATGTATACATTGGGAGTAAAAATGGATCTTATGGGAAAAGTAAAGATTCTAGGAAGAAGGGGAATACCAGAACTTACTTCTTTTCCTCTTTTTCCTTATTCCCTAATTGGCCAGTGTGCATTTTCTTCTAAGGATAATTTTGAATTTTGTTGGAATTTGATAAGAATGTTGCTTTTCTTTAGAATTGTCAATTATATTTTTGCACTGCCGCTTAGAATCATCAATTTGGTTAATGGCACTACCATCCATCAATCACCCAAGGTATAAAACTTTACTGATAATTTGCACTCCTCTCATTCATCCAATTAGTTGATTAAATCTGTCCACTCTTCTCCTTCCTCATTACCACTATTTCTTTTCCAGACCTCCTTGTCATTCTCTTTACACCGTCATGACAGTCTGCAAGCTGGTCTCGCTGTTACTCTCTCCGCTTCCCCGCTGGTTTTCCACGTTGTGGTTGGTGCTCCACAATTCCTCTCACCTGATGCTGACACCGTCGTCACAATTTCCCAAGTGTTTGCACTTAGCTCTTTTATGGTACATTTATCCTGATGGAGAAATCACATGGAAAAGACAAGATGAGTGATCGATGCTTCCCCTTTATTTTCCAGCTGCCAAAATAATTCGCTGGTTCTTTACCACCTTCCAGAAATGCTCAGTGATCATTTTTAGCATGATTATGAACTCTTGCCTTTGGACGTATATGATGTGCTTCAGTCCTCATAGTTGTTACCCTTATTGATCCTCAAATGATCCCATATTCGAACAATGGAAGCTTATTTATATTGGCTTCGGAGTCCTTTTGACATGGCCCTAGGAGTCTTTGATGGCTTCCTTACTTTTCAGTGTAAGATGCTCCAGGGTCCTCTTGTACATTTCTGCTCTAGAGCCCATTATCAGCCATTTAGAAAATGGAGCCCTTGTTTCTTTATTTGGAGGGGAATGTTATTTAGATATCACAATATAATTATTAGGAGTATTATTGCTACTAGATGGATCATTGTTTTAAAGCCTTTCTTGAATATATTAATACAACTATAATTTTTCTTTAGGATAAACTGTATCATGAGTTCTTATTGATAATGACCATTCAAATTTAATTAACCTCAATGATAACTATATATGTATTCCCTTTTGACAAATACAGAGGTTCAGTGATACCTACATAATTATCATTTTGTTTATCCCACCATATATACACAACAGCCTCAGAATAACAATACCAACACGGCCATCAGCAATGTGATTACTGGACGCCATTTACAATATGTGTGTGTATGTGTGTGCGTGTCTGCACAGTTGTGCTTTGGGGCAGGGTTTTTTTTGTTTTTTTTGGTTTTTTTTTTTGTCTTTAAAGTATATCCCACTAGAAATCTACATTTAAGTTGTGTTTTAAAGTCACTTGAATTGTAATTTCTGTTTATACAATTATACAACTAACAAGGATACACAGTTTGGGCCATTTATTTAATTTTACTTGTGATTTTAATATTGGCTTTTAAATGCAATTTTGATTTAGGTATATGATATTTACACAATTCAAAAGTCTAGTCTACAAAAGAAGACATATTCAAAGAAGTCCAACTATTACCTTTCTCTCTTTCTCATATAGGTAGCCATCCCAATTCCTTTCTTAGATAAACAAGAGCATACTGTACACACTGAGGATTTTTTGTTTTTGTTTTGCTTTGCTTAGAAATGTATTCTGAAGATAACTTTGCAGTAGTATATGGAGATATTCCTCATTCTCTTTTATAGCTGCTTAGTACTCTGTTGTGTATACATACAGTATTTTGGGCTTCCCAGGTGGCTCAGTAGTAAAGAAGCCACCTGCCAATGCAGGAGACTAAGGAGACCCGGGTTTGATCCCTGGGTTGGGAAGATCCCCCGGAGGAGGGCATGGCAACCCACTCCAGTATTCTTGCCTGGAAAATCCCATGGACAGAGGAGCCTGGCAGGCTACAGTCCGTGGGGTAACAAAGAGTCAGATACAACTTAGTGACTGAACAGTGACATATATAATATATATATTATATATATTTATATATAAAAATATATATATAAGTATATATATATACTTATATATATATAAAGTGAAGTGAAGTGAAGTCGCTTAGTCGTGTCCGGCTCTTTGCGACCCCACGGACTGTAGCCTGCCAGGATCCTCAGTCCATGGGATTTTCCAGGCAAGAATACTGGAGTGGGTTGCCATTTCCTTCTCCGGGGGATCTTCCCAACCCAGGGATCAAACCCAGGTCTCCTGCATTGTGGACAGACGCTTTACCATCTGAGCTACCAGGGAAGCCCTCTATATATATATAAGCATGTATATAATAATAAGATATTAAGTTGGATCTCTAAGACAGTTTCTACCTTAATGAAACTTAAAGACATCCAGCGCAGTAATGAAAATGTGAAATACCTGGTAGTTAGTTAATGTCTATATGATTGGCCTTTTCATGATGATATAGGTTATTGTAATAGCAGATGATTTGCTCAAGGTTTTATTCAGTCCCCTCACTTGTAATTGGCTATAACTTACACCTCTCTGCTTCATTGAGATGTTGTAAAGATTACACAGGCTTAACGGAGCAATCAGCACTCTGAGACGGACATGAACTTACTAAAAGCAACATACTTATATGGTCCCTTGCTATATTTCCCCCTTCTCATACACATTGTGAGAAGAAACATTTTTTAAAATACATTTTTCCCCTTTTTCTTTGTCTCATCTTTTTTTCCCTCTCATAATTTCTGAGCACTTTGGTTAAAGTGCTTTTAAGTGAACTGTTTTATGTCCTTGAGAAAGCAGATAGAGGTTGAAATTCAAGTGCCTCTGAGCTCTTGCCCAGGTGAGGAAGGGGAGGTTGGGCCTCTGTGCTGGGGGTGGCTGTAGGTCTCTCAGCTGGACTGCTGGCCATCTTTCTGTATGAAGTCTAGAGGAAAGGAGGCTTTTAAGCGTGGGTCCTGAACTTTGAAAGGAGACGGAAGCTCTAAATATAAGCCTTGGCATTCTGGACACTTGCAACTGAACTTTATTCTTTTCTCTTTTAAATACTAACCCAAACCAAAACCTTACACCTGTCTTTTATCATTAGTAATACGAAATTCAGGAAAGAAGGGAGAAATATTTTAGTTGAAAATATTAGAAAACATTGTGTGTTTCTGTAAGCAAATATGTAAACAATTGTAAAAGTTTTGTTTTCTAGCCTGTTGGGATAGATGGAGTAGTGGTTGGAAATGTTAAGTAATCAAAATATTTCAGAGTGAATTCTTGTTTTTTCCAGTGATTTTTCTTCACTCTTATTAAGGAATTCAGAAAACTGTAGTTCATAGGTCAGATTCAAAATCCACAGCCACCCTCACTGGCTATTTTCAGTTTCATGGTTTGCTCTACTAGCAATTATTTCCTCAAATTAGGGCTGCCATATTTAGCAAACAAAAATATAGGATGTTCAGATAATTTGAATTTCAGGTAAACAGCTTTTTTTTTTTGGTATAAGGAAGTTTCATGCAGTATTGTTGACATTCATACACTAAAAATGTACCCACTGTTTATCTAAAATTTGAGTTCAACTGGATGGTCCTATGTTTTACCCAGCAACCCTCCACCAAACCAAGTATATTAGGAGCCTCATTTAACAAGTCAAAAGCCTTTAAGTGATATTAATTGATGCCACCATGCATTGAATTCTCTTGACTAGGGATCTCTTTGCTAGTTGTCCTTTTGATTTTGCTTGCACTGCCCATGTCATCATGAGTCAGTGGTTTGACATGAAAAAACCTCTTTATGCCATTTGTGCTAATTACGATGGTTACATTATTTAAATATCACAATCACTATTCAAATGTAACTATGAAAAGGAAGCTATTTCTAAGAAAAGAGAGTTGAATGTATTGGGTGACTCCTGAAATTTCAGGGGTCCATTGAAATGCTTAAGATTGAAAAAGTTGTCATTGAGTATGCAGTGCCATGCTGAGCCATACTGGAGCTTGAGGAAATTAAAAAAATCAGTAATACTATCAGTAATACCGAGGCTGTCTTTATTTAAAGTGCTGGTGTAATGTTCACCATGGGTTTTCTGTATTAATTTAGATTTTTTTTTTTAAAAAAAGCAGGTTTATTGAGCTTTAATTCACATACCATAGAATCCATTCATTTAAAATGTACAGTTCCAATTTATAATAGACAAAGCATGGAAACAATGTAATTGTCCATTGATAGATGAATGGATAAAGAAGATGTGGTACATTTATACAGTGGAATATTACTCAGCCATGAAGAAGAATAAAATAATGCCATTTACAGCAACATGACTGGATCTAGGGGATGACAGAGGATGAGATGGCTGGATGGCATCACTGACTCAAGGGACATGAGTTTGAGTAAACTCCAGGAGTTGGTGATGGACAGGGAGGCCTGGCGTGCTGCAGTCCATGGGGTCGCAAAGAGTCAGACATGACTGAGCAACTGAACTAAACTGAACTGAATGGACCTAGAGCTTATCATATTAAGTGAAGTAAGGTAGATAAAGACAAATATCATATGTGGAATCTGAAAAAATGATACAAATGAACTTATTTACAGAACAGAAACAGGCTCACAGATGTAGAAAACAAACTTGTGGCTACCAAAAGGGAAAGGTGGGAGAGGGAATTAGTAGTTTGGGATTAGCAGATACAAACTGTTATATAGAAAATAGATAACCAGTGAGGTCCTACTGTATAACACAGGGAACTATATTCAATATCTTATAATAAGCTACAATGGAAAATAATCTGAAAAAGAATATACATATATGTATAATTGAATCACTTTGCGTTATACCTGAAACTAGCACACTGGGGATTTTTCTTTTTTCCTGAGTTTTCAAGCTTTTTACTCAGTGCATGAAGTGACAGCCAGGAAAAAACAAAGTCACTTGATCTGCCATAATGAAAAAAATTCATTTGTGTTCTACCAGCCTTCCAGTGATATCTTGGTTTCTTAAGACTTAGCATAGTAGGATCACAGTAGATAGCAAAAGGAAATAACAAGATCTCTGCTTGGTCCTTTAATCCAAAGGCAGACTTGGAAGGATTGGATATGTCCCTGAGAAACCCATTTCATTTTAGAACTGATTCAACCTAGTTTCAGGGAAAATCTAAAGTTCATTAACAGATTAAGAAATGAGCAAGGAAGACAACATTTAAATGACTGTTGCTTGCTCTGAATCCTATTCAGCACACCACTAGACAGCATGACTAGACAGCATGACTGATGCCTAATTCTTCCTCATTTGGTTTAGGACTTAACCTATGACAACTAAATAAATAATTTTAAACACAAGTACATTTAGGCATTAAGCAATGGAACTAGAAAACCTTTTCCTATCCAATTACCATGTTTAGGTATATACAAAGTGTAACCACAGACCCCGTCCAGCAGAGAAATTTGACAAAAACCCCTGTCTCTACCTATAACAGCTGTCTGTGGATGTTACCCTGAGTGGAAGGTGTTTGTTCTTATGTTCAGTTCCTTGTTAAGTAAACTGGACCATGCCTGTGGGGCCAATATCCAGAAAGATCAAAGCACCAAGGCTAAAGACAAAAAAAGTCAAGTTGTGGGACCTACTGTATAGACAGACAGAGCAACACTGTATTCCTTTATCATACCATTCTATACGGCGCGAGCACCAATCCATCTCTTGACTCCAGCCCTTACTTTTCCCAAATTTGACATTGCAATTGGTATACCCAGGTCATTACTGGATTTAGCTTTCTGGGTCCTTTGTTGCTGTTCAGTTGCTAAATTGTGTCCAACTCTTTGTTACCCCATGGACTGTAGCATGCTAGGCTCCCTTCCCCTCTACTATCTTCCTGAGTTTGTTCAAATTCCTGTCCATTGAATTGGTGATGCTGTCAAACCATCTCATCCTTTGCTGCCCCCTTCTCCTTTTGCCTCAATCTTTCCCAGCATCAGAGTATTTTCTAATGAGTTGGCTCTTCACATCAGGTGGCCAGAGTATTGGAGTTTCAACTTCTGTATCAGTCCTTCCAGTAAATATTCAAGGTTGATTTCCTTTAGGATTGACTAATTTGATTTCCTTGCAGTCCAAGGGACTCTCAAGAGTCTTCTCCAGCATCACAATTTGAAAGCATCAATTCTTTGGCACCCAGCCTTCTTTATGGTCCAGCTCTCACATCCATACACGACTACTGGAAAAACCATAGCTTTGAAAACCATATGGACCTTTGTCAGCAAATTGGTGCCTCTGCTTTTTAATACACTGTCTAGGTTTGTCATAGCTTTCCTTCCAAGGAACAAGCGTCTTTTAATTTCATGGCTGCAGTCACCGTCTGCAGTGTTTTTGGAGCCCAAGAAAATAAAATCTGTCACTGTTTCCATTGTTTCCCCACTTGTTTGCCATGAAGTGATGGGACTGGATGCCATGATCTTCGTTTTTTGAATGGGAGTTTTAAGCCAAGTTTTTCACTCTCCTCTTTCACCCTCATCAAGAGGCTCTTTAGTTCCTCTTCACTTTCTGCCATGAGAGTGCTATCATCTGCATATCTGGGTCCTTTAATTTGCTGCATATGCACTCTATTCTAAATGTGATTAATCACAAAAATAATCTCTTCAAGAAACCTTCATAGCAAAATAACAGATTCCCTATTAACAGTAAGAGGATCAAGTTTAATAGGCCAAAATAGAAGACAGGAAGTCTGACAGACCTCATGTAGATGGCACAGGAGGTCTCTGACCTCAGGCCCCCTGTGCCGAGCAATAGCGTCACTGGCAAACTCCAAGATATGAGAACTATAAATATCCAGTCATGCAGGAAACAAGAATGTTTCTTTCTCATTTAGTCATCCCCTGAACCTTCAACAGACCTTTCATCTGTAGCCACTTTCCAATTTGTGCCTTTGTCCTCTCTTGTATTTCATTGTACAATGAATAGAGTGAATTGTAGGGATGTGGGCTTTTTTCTCTTTTTCCTTTTGCTTTTCTTACTGTCTCTTTCCTCTGAACTGCTGGATGCAGAATCATCTGACTGGAAAGTGTCACTTTCTGCCTCTAGGAATAAAGCAGATTTCTTGAGAGACTTTTTCCTGGATTTTTTCTTGCGCTTTTGTGGTTGTCTCTTTTTCCTAGTACTAGAAGCCCCAGTTTCTTCTGAGATCTCACTTGAGGAATCTGCTGTTCTATCTGTGGCTTCCTTTTTGCTTTTCTTCTGGTTTTTGTGTGACTTTTTTTTTCTTATTTTTTTGTGGGATTTCTTTGACTTTTTGTGTTTGTGGGATTCATGGGTAGATGATTTTACCTGGGGAAATGTTTTTTCCCTATTAGACAGCATGTACTATCTTGTTGATCACTGTCTGTTTCAGATTCTTGAGGGTATAACTCTTTATAGCCACTGTGACCCCATCTGTCTGGCATGTTAGCTTCATAATCATATAACTACTTGTTCCAGGATTTAGCCTTAAGAAAATCATCATCCACTGCTCCAGAAATTTCATTCTTTGGCTTCTAATAGTCTCTTGACTTTCTTCATCAAAACCATCATTAGGTATCTGGCTTGAACTGCTGGGTCACATTTTCCTTTTGGTCCCCCAGTAAGCATCTTCCATCTGTTTCTCCAGTTCTCTAATTCCTCCTGTATCTTATTGTGAGCATCCATGTGCCGGATGACATTCCTTAAGAGAACTTACTCCATGGAAACTTCGGACATTCTTCAATCCCTCGATCCTGAGGCAATCAGGCACTTGTTAGTGTGAGATAGGAACCACTCCATTACAAGATTTCCTCCCACTCGGGAAGCAAAGAGTTGGGGCTCAAAGGCACTTCTACACCATGCGCCACAGCCTCATGTGGTGGGGGTGAAGGGAGGAAGTGGTCTCTAACACGACATTGTGATTCAGCTGTACTTCAATAAAAAAAAGATGTACAATTCCATAATTTTTAGTAAATTCACAGATACGTGCAAATATTACCAGTCAATTTTGATATATTTTTATCACCAGAAAAATAAACACCTGCTCTTTAGATAACAGTTCTACCACCCACTATCTTCTTCAGCTATAAGCAGCGACAAATCTACTTCCTATCTCTATAGTTAGCCTTATTTTGGACATTTTATATGAATGGAGTCATGCAATATGTTACCTTATTTGACTGGCTTCTTTAAGTTAGTGTAATATATTCAGTGGTCATCCATGTTGTAGCATGAATCAGAGCTTCCTTCCTTTTTATGGCTAAATGATATTCCATTATAAAAATATAACACATTTTGTTTATTCACTCACAAACTGATAGTCATTGGCATTGTTTCCTACTTTCAGCTATTTTGAATAATGCTGCTATGAACATATATGTAAATGTTTTTTTGTTTGGTAAATTTTTTCAAATCTTTCGGGTGGATTCCTAGGAGTGGATGTGCAAGTCATATGGTAATTCTGTGTTCAGCTTATTTTGGAACTGCAAAACTATTCCACAGAAATTGCACCATTTTGCAAAAATTCCCACTAATACTATACAAGGGTTCTAATTTCTCCATCCCCTAGCCAACATTCATTATTACCTGGTTTTGTTTTGTTTTTCATAATAGCCATCCTAATGGGTGAGAAGTAGTATCTCAATATGAATTTGATTTGCATTTTGCCTGTGATTAGGATGTTGAGCATCTTTTCATGTTTTGTTGGTCATTTGTGTATCTTCTCTGCAGAAATATCTATTCATGATCTTTGTTCAATTCCTAATTGAATTGTTTATTGTTGATGAGTTGGAATTCTATGTATTAATCCCTTGTCAGACATATATTTGCAAGTATTCCCCCCATCCTATAGGTTGTCTTTTCACTTTTCTTGATAATGTACTTCAGTACATAAAAGTTTTTAATTTTGATGAAGTTCAAATTATATTTTGTTTTGTTGTTTATGGTTTTGGTATCATAGTTAGGAATTGTTTGCCAAAACTGAGAACATAGGGATTTACCTCTATGTTTTCTTCTATTTCATCATTCAGCCCTAACATTTAGCTTTTTGATTTTAGTTGTATTTGTATATGGTATGAAGTAAGGGTCCAATTTCATTCTTTTGCATGTGGCTATCCAATTGTGCGTAGTACCATTTGTTAAAGAGACTGTCCTCTGCCTATTGAATAATCTTAGCACTCTGATTGAAAAGCAGTTTACCAAAGATCAGTTCAGTTCAGTCGCTCAGTCGTGTCCAACTCTTTGTGTCCCCATGGATTGCAGCACGCCAGGCCTCCCTGTCCATTATCAACTCCTGGGGTTTACTCAAACTCAGATACATGGCTTTATTTCTGGACTATCAGTTCTATTCTGTTGATCCCTATGTCAGTTCTTATGCCAGTACCAAACTGTTTTGATTACCGTTGCTTATTAGTAAGTTTTGAAATTAGGAAATTTGAGTCTTTCTATTTTGTTCTTGTTTTTCAATATTGTTTTGACTATGCTAAGTCCCTTGCAGTTATATATGAACTTTAGAATCAGCTAGACAGTTTCTACAAGGAAGTCCGTTGAGATTCTGATATGCTCTATGTTAAATCTTCAGATCAGTTTGGGGAGCATTGCCATCTTAACATTATTAATTCAATCCATGAACATAGGATATTTACCCATTTATTTAGATCTTATTTTTCAGCAATGTTTTGTAGTTTTCAGAGTACAACTTTTGTGCTTCTTTTGTTAAATTTATTCCAAAGTGTTCTTTCCTTTTGCGTACCATTATTAATGAAATTTTTTCTTAATTCCATTTTATATTTTTTATTTCAACTATAGAAGTACAACTGATTTCTACATATTGAAATTGTATCCTGTAACCTTGATGGACTCATTTATTAATTCTAACAGTCTTTTTACCCAGTTCCTTAGGATTTGCTATGTGTAAGTTCATGTCATCTGCTAATAGAGAAAGTTTCATTGCCTCCTTTCCAGTCTGATGCCTTTTATTATTTTTTTCTTGACTATTTGCCCTGGCTACTACTTTGAGCACATTATTGAATAGAAATAGTGAGAGCTGTTACCCTTGTTTTATTCTTGATTGTGCAGGACAGGCATCCAATCTTTCGTCATTAAGTATTGCATTAAATTAACATTTATCTTGATTACTGAGTTTTGGGGAACCCCTGAAAGATTTCAGCCTGTGATGTCACTCAATTCACTTCAGTCCTGGACCTGCACTTTAAAAAGATTTGAAGGAAATTGTAAAAACTCCTAAGGATTCTACTGTACAAGTGGCTTTTTCTTCTCTTCCTGTTTTGAAGAAAACATCTATAAATCACAGTTCATGCATTCATTGCTTTGAGTGAGTTTAACTTGTGGAAAAAGATCCAGTTAGCAGGCTTATATACAAAGAAAAAGCCTTGTCTCTAGATCAAATGATAAGGCAAGTCACAAATGATTCCTATTTTAACTTTTTTGATTAATCAACAAACCTCAGGCCTGTATATATCCCATAATATGACTTATACTATGGATATGAAAGATTGTATAAAGTATAGATCTACCTACACTTCCCTTACTGTCTTCTTTAGTTTTGTTAAGTTTGCTAAACTTATTGTTAGGGGCCCAGGAAAACTATTATCTTTCTCCAGACCTGCATGCTCTGTGTACTCCCTTGAATCCCTTGCACAGTGTAAGTTGAGTGACCTAATTAATAAAGTGGAGATTTATTTTGGAAAAGTTTTTGTCAGGAATGTTGGCTTTCTGTGGAGCTCTGATTAGTGAATTATCATTTAAAGGTTTTTACCATATTTGAAACTCACTCACTAAAAAGAGATAAAACTCTAGTAAATGGACTGTACTAATTGTGATCGGGCCAGATGTTTGTTGTTTTCATTGAATTGACTCATGCTGATTGTGACTGAATGGTGTGTTAACAGTATTCTATCTTTTTAAAAGGAAATTCTTTGTTTTTTTAATTTAATGTTGAAGAATATAATAAACTTTTAGAACACAGATTGCAATTAAATATATTTTTTGCTAAGATTGATTAGATTATGGTATATAACTTACAGTGGGTCTTAGTTAGAGTTCCTAATATAATTAGCTGATCATGTGGGTAGAATTCAATACATTCTTCTTGGTCAGAATAACAAATATTATATAACATAAATATTATGTAATATATGAGTGGACTTTTAAAAACCTGTTTACATTTTTCACATAAATATTTTGTCCAAAATATAGTCAAAGGATAAGCATCTTCTATTCATATTGACCTAAATCATTGGGGGAATAATTGACACTTTTTAAAGAAATCAGTGGTAAAATGCTGATTTTACCGCTAGGAAAGAAATACTTTCATTTCTTTTGCTATTGTTTAGGTTTTGCTTAGTGTTTAGAGCATGGACTTCAGATTTCAGCTATAAATTTATTTGAAAACTAGTATCTTTTTTTTTTTTTTTTGAAAACTAGTATCTTTAAGCTTTAAGGCCTCCAGTGAAAAGACAATAAAATGATTCATTCTTTACTTTTATAATATGAGAAAAATATAATGTAATAAAAACACTGCATTGCATCTGGGTTTTTCAAGTCACTTGGAGCTTGATTATTCCATTATATTGGAGACAAAAGCATTTTTGTTTTAAGATAGCTTATGAATCTCATTATGCTTGGATAAACAGCTTTCTGGTAAGGTGATTACTGTAATATAAAAGCACTTAAGAATTTTACCCTTTGGAACATGGAGGACAAATTCAATTTTGGCCAGCTAGCATGGGGATGGGAAAAAGCAACAACCTTCACCTGCTTTCTTAAACTAACCCCAAACTGGAAGCTTTAATAATGAACCCACTTAATTGCCTTCTCCAGTAAAATGTACAATAAATTTTTATCTTCTCTGATTTTCTGTAAAGATTTCATTTAAAAGGTTTTCTGTAAACTTTTTTCTTCTTCATTGTCTTGCTCCCTCTCTTCTCTTTAAAGTTGAGTTATAATCGACATATTACATTATTAATTTCAGTTACTGAAATTAATTCAGTTAATGAATTAATCGATTCAGTTAATGAATCGATATTTGTATATAGTTTGAAATGATCACTTGAGGAAGTCTAGTTAGCATCTGTCACTGTACATCATTACAGCTCTTTATTCTTGTGATGGGAACTTTTAAGATTTACTCTTAGCAAATTTCAAATGCAGTACAGTATCATTAACTATAGTCACCATGTTGTACATTACTTTGTCACTTTCTTTTGAAGTATAATATTTTTATTGTACCAAGGGTTTTTATAAATTTTTATAGAAATATAGTTGATTTATAATCTGTTGGTTTCAGATGTACAGCAAGGTGATTCACATATACATATATTCTTTTGAAAATTCTTTTTGTTGCACATTACTACAAGATACTGAGTAGAGTTCCCTATGCTCTGCAGTAGATCCTTGATGATTATCTATTTTATATATAGTAATATGTATATTTTAATACCAAACTCCTAATTTAATCCCTCTGCCAACTTTTCCCCTTTGATAGCCATGTTTGTTTTCTGTGTCTATGAGTCTATTTCTGTTTTGTGTCATTTTTTTTTCATTTTTTTTGTATCATTTGTATCATTTTTTAGATGTATAAGCAATATCATAATTCTGTTTGGCTTTCTCTGTCATACTTCACTTAATATGATAATCTCTAGGTCCATCCATGTTGCTGCATTATTTCATTCTTTTTAATGATTAAGTAATATTCCATTGTATATATGTACCACATCTTCTTTATCCATTCATCTGTTGATGGACATTTTAGTTGCTTCTGTGTCTTGGCTGTTGTAAATAGTGCTGCAGTGAACATTGGGGTGCATGTTCCTTTTCAAATTATAGTTTTGTCTGGATATATGCCCACGTGTAGGGTAGCTGGGTGCTATGGTAATTCTATTTTTAGATTCTTAAGTAACTTCCATACTATTCTCCATGGTGGTTGCACCAGTTTACATTCCCACCTACAGTATGCGAGGGTCCCCTTTTTGCCACACTCTCCCCAGCATTTATTATTTGTAGACTTTTTGATGATGGCCATTCTGACTGGCGTGTGGTGATACCTCATTATAGTTTTGACTTGCGTTTCTCTAATAAATAGCGATGTTGCGCATTTTTTCATGTACCCTTTGGCCATCTGTATGTCTTCTTTAGAGAAATATCTATTTCGATCTTCTTCCCATGTTTTGATTGGGTTGTTTGTTTTTTTATATTGAGCTATAAATGAGCTGTTTCTATATTTTGGAAATTAATCTCTTGTCAGTCACATCATTTGCAAGTACTTTCTCCCATTCTGTATGTTGTCTTTTCATTTTGTTTATGGTTTCTGTTACTTTGTCATTTTCTTGTTTGTATAAGTAAAGATACAGGATTCTTCATGGTTTTAGTAGCATCTGAGCAGTGTCTTACTATCTTTTGAATGTAAAAATGTGGAAAATAGTATGGAGGTTTCTCAAAAAATAAAAATAGAACTGCCATATACCTAGCAGTTCCACTCCTAGGTATATATCTGAAAAAAGTAGAAAACACTAATTTGAAAAGATACATGTACCCCAGTGTTCATAACAGCATTATTTGTAATAGCCAAGATACAGAAACAACCGAAGTGTCCATCAACAGATGAACTGATAAAAAGATGTGATACACACACACACACACACACACAAACACACAGGAATGCTATATAGGCATTAAAATGAAGGTTTTGCCATTTACAGCAACATGAAAGGACTTGGAGTGTATTATGTTTAGTGAAATAAGTCAGACAGAAAGACAATTACTGTTTGTTATCACTTATATGTAGAATCTAAAAAATGAAAGAAGCTAGTGAATATAAAAAAAATGAGACATACTTGTAGATATAAAGAACAAAATAGTGGTTATCAGTGGGGAGAGGGAAGTAAGTAGGGGAAAGATATGAGTGAAGGATTAAGAGATACAGACTCCTATGTATAAAATAAAGAAAATACAAGGATATATTATACAGTACAAGGAATATAACCAATATTTTATAATAACTATAGATGGAGCATAACCTTAAAAAATTGTGAATCACTTGTTTGTATACCTGAAACTTATCTAATATTGACTATAACTCAGTAAATTTTTTTTAAATGTGGCAAAGGATAATAATGTGTCTTTAACATGCTGAGTTTCTCTTGGTTTCTGACACACGCACACACACAAATTGAGGTTGAACATCTCTTCTTATGCTTCTTTGTTGTTGTTGTTGTTCTCGGAAAGGCCTGTTCAAATACTTGCCCATTGGGTTCCTCATCTTTATAAATGATTTTGGGGGGACTACTTTATGTATGATGAGCATTAAACTTTTGCCTGGGACTTCCTTGGTGACTCAGTGGTAAAGAATCTGCCTGCCAGTGCAGGAGACACAGGTTTGATCCCTGATCCGGGAAGATCCCACATGCCGTGGAGCAACTACGCCCGTGTGCCACAACTTCTGAGCCTGTGCTCTAGAGTCCTGAAGCCACAACTACTGAGCCTGCATGCCCTAGAGCCTATGCTCCACAACAGGAGAAGCCACTGCAATGAGAAGCCTGCGCACAGCAACTAGAGAGTGGCCCCCACTGTCCGCAACTAGAGAAAAGCCCTAGCAGCAGTGAAGACCGAGCACAGTCAAAAATAAGTACATAAATAAAAATTTAAAAAGAAAACCTTTTGCCTGTAGTAGTTGTTACAGTCCCTCTCCACTTCCCCTTGTCTTTTAAGTGTGTTGCACCATATAAACTTGTAACTTCTTTTTAAACTAACAACCATATAGACCACTTTTATTTTCTTTATGGCTTCTGTGTTTTTTGTTGGCCCTTAGCTTTTTTTTGTATTCTATTAAAAAGATGCTCTCTCCTATTCAGTAGGTTGCCTTTTTCTTTTCTTGATAAGTTTCCTTTGTGTGCAAAAGCTTTTAAGTTTAATTAGGTCCCATTTGTTTATTTTTGCTTTTGTTTCCCCTTTCTGTGGAGACAGATCCAAAAACATGTTGCTCAGACCAAGGTCAAAGAGTCTCTTGCCTTTGCTTTCTTCTAGGAGTTTTATAGTTTAATATCCAAAATGTATAAAAAACCTATACCCCTCAATATCTAAAAAACAATGATTAAAAAATGGACAGAAGACCTGAATAGGCATTTCTGCATAGAAGACATACAGATGGCCAACAGACACATGAGAAGATGCTCAACATCACCAATCATCAGGAAAATGCAAATCAAAACCACAGTGAGATAGCACCTTACACCTGTCAGGATGGCTGTCATCAAAACAGCAGGAAATGATAAGTGTTGGCAAGAATGTGGAGGTAAGGGAACCTTTGTGTTCTATCAGTGGGAATTAAATTGGTGCAGCCACAGTGGAAAATATTATGGATGTTCTTAAAAAAATAAATAAAACTACCATGTGATCCAGCAACTTGATTCCTGGGTATTTATCAAAAGAAAACAAAAATACTAATTAGAAAAAATATATGCACCCCAGTGTTCATAGCATTATTCATAATAGCCAAGATGTGGAAACACCCTAAATATCCATCAATAGATGAATTAATAAAGATTTGGAATCTATATACAATGGAATACTACTCAGTTATCCATCAACAGATGGGTTAATAAAGAAGACTTGGTATATATATGCAATGGAATATTATGCAGTCATTTTGAAAAATAAAACTTTATTAAATAAAAAAAAAAAACAACGAAATTTTGCAATTATGTCAACATGGATAGACCTGGATGGTTTTGTACCTAGTGAAATAAGCCAGACAGAGAAGGTCCAATACAGTG
Organism: Cervus canadensis; assembly: GCF_019320065.1. Taxonomy (NCBI): domain Eukaryota; kingdom Metazoa; phylum Chordata; class Mammalia; order Artiodactyla; family Cervidae; genus Cervus; species Cervus canadensis. The sequence continues at coordinate 127,680,421 of NC_057419.1, read as the reverse complement.
TTTTCACTTATCTGTGGAATCTAAAAAATGAAACAGATGAACAGTTATAACAAAATAGAAACAGACTCAGATATGGAGAACAAACTAGTTGTTACCCAAGGATAGGAAGTGGCAGGAGGAGCAAACTAGGTGAACCCCTTAAGAGGTACAGACTACTAAGTATAAAATAGTTACAAGGATGTAATTTACAGCACAGGGAATATCCTTTTTGTATGGAGTGTATTCTATAAAATATTAATTTACTATTTTGTATACCTGAAACTAATATAATGTATGTTAACTGCAATTAAAGAAGAAAATAAACTGCATTTTTTGTAATTTGAAAATGTGAACATTAAACAGGAAAAAAATCTCCTTTATATTATTCTACTACTTTTATGTATTTTTTTCATATTTAGAGATTTAATTCCTCTGAGGTGTATATATATGGTATAGATAAAACTTCTATTTTTTCCCACTAGTGTATCCAGTTTCCTCACAAATATTTATGAGAATTTCATCTTTTTTTTGCTAATTGTGACTACCACATTCACCATAGCTAATAACCATATTTATTTTGATCTATTTTTAGATTCTGTTCTGTTGCTCCTTCTGTCTGTTCCCATGCTAGTACCACGCTGTTTTAATAGTTACTGTACCTTAATAGTACATCAAGTGGAAGTTGCTTCCCCCCTTATTTAAAAAAATATTTGGGCAATTTTTATGTGTTACATCTCCCATTGAACTATAGTTTCAACATGTAAAATATCCATCCTCCTCCACAAGAAAAATCTGACCCTTTGCTAATTTGATTTAGATTGCATTGCATTTCTATATGAATTTTGGGTAAAATGTCTATTTTTCAATATTCTTTGTGTGGGGGGTATCTGTGTCCATGTATTCATTTATTCAGGTCCTTCCCTGGGGGCTCAGATGGTAAAGAATTTGCCTGCAATGCGGAATACCTGGGTTTGATCCCTAGGTTGGGAAGATGCCCTGGAGGAGGGCATGGCAGCCACTTCAGTATTCTTGCCTGGAGAGGCCCATGGACAGAGGAGCTTGGCGGGCTACAGTCCATAGGGTCACAAAGAGTTGGACATGACTAAGTGACTCACTTTCTTAAAAATTATTTTGTGAAATTTTATTTTTACAAGTCTTTCACATTTCTTTTTAGGCTTATTCTTAGTTATCTTACAAATCTATGTCTTTGTGGAACTGATATTCTTGTAGTGGTCAATTTACTGTGTTAGTTTTCCAGTTAATTCTTCCATTCAGTTCAGTTCAGTTGCTCAATCATGTCTGACTCTTTGCGACCCCATGGACTGCAACACTCCAGGCCTCTCTGTCCATCACCAACTCCCAGAGTTTATTCAAACTCATGACCTTTGAGTCGGTGATGCCATCCAATTGTCTTCATCCTCTGTCGTCCCCTTCTCCTCCTGCCCTCAATCTTTCCCAGCATCAGGGTCTTTTCAAATGAGTCAGCTCTTCACATCAGGTGGCCAAAGTATTGGAGTTTCAGCTTCAACATCAGTCCCTCCAATGAACACCCAGGACTGATCTCCTTTAGGATGGACTGGTTGGATCTCCTTGCAGTCCAAGGGACTCTTCAAGAGTCTTCTCCAACACCACAGCTCAAAAGCATCAATTCTTCAGTGCTCAGCTGTCTTTATAGTCCAACTCTCACATCCATACACGACTACTGGAAAAATCATGGCCTTGACTAGATGGACCTTTGTTGGCAAAGTAATGTCTGCTTTTTAAAATGCTGTCTAGGTTGTTCATAACTTTCCTTCCAAGGAATAAGCGTCTTTTAATTTCATGGCTGCAATCACCATCTGCAGTGATTTTGGAGCCCTCAAAAATAAAGTCTGCAACTGTTTCCACTGTTTACCCATCTTTTTGCCATGAAGTGATGGGACTGGATGCCATGATCTTAGTTTTCTAAATGTTGAGCTTTAAGCCAACTTTTTCACTCTCCTCTTTCACTTTCATCAAAAGGCTCTTTAGTTCTTCTTTGCTTTCTGCTGTAAGGGTGGTGTCATCTGCATATCTGAGGTTATTGATATTTCTCCTGACAATCTTGATTCCAGCTTGTGCTTCCTCCAGCCCAGTGTTTCTCATGATGTACTCTGCATATAAGTTAAATAAGCAGGGTGACAATATACAGCCTTGATGTACTCCTTTCCCAATTTGGAACCAGTCTGTTGTTCTATGTACAGTTCTAACTGTTGCTTCTTGACCTGCATACAGGTTTCTCAGGAGACAAGTCAGATGGTCTGGTATTCCCATCTCTTTCAGAGTTTTCCACAGTTTATTGTGATCCACACAGTCAAAGGCTTTGGCATAGTCCATAAAGCAGAAATAAATGTTTTTCTGGAACTGTCTTCTTTTTCAATGATCCAGTGGATGGATGTTAGCAATTTGATCTCTGGTTTCTCTGCCTTTTCTAAAACCAGCTTGAACATCTGGAAGTTCACAGTTCACGTATTGTTGAAGCCTTGCTTGGAGAATTTTGAGCATTACTCTACTAGTGTGTGAGATGAGTGCAGTTGTGTGGTAGTTTGAGCATTCTTTGGCATTGACAAAATGTGGTCCACTGGAGAAGGGAATGACAAACCACTTCAGTATTCTTGCCTTGAGAACCCCATGAACAGTATGAAAAGGCAAAAAGATAGGAAAAGGCAAAAAGATAGGACACTGAAAGATGAACTCCCCAGGTCGGTAGGTACCCAATATGCTACTGGAGATCAGTGGAGAAATAACTCCAGAAAGAATGAAGAGACAGAGCCAAAGCACAAACAACACCCAGTTGTGGATGTGACTGGTGATGGAAGCAAGGTCCGATGCTGTAAAGAGCAATATTGTATAGGAACCTGGAATGTAAGGTCCATGAATGGAAGGCAAATTGGAAGTGGTCAAACAGGAGATGGCAAGAGTGAATGTCGACATTTTAGGAATCAGTGAACTAAAAAATTCTTCTGGACTTTTCATAAAAACTTTCATGTTATCTGTAAATCTTAGATCTTAAAAGTGTCATCCATGGTCTAGCAGCAGCAGCATTCTTTTTGAACCTCTTAGAAAAGCAAATTCTCTGGATCCATCCCTCATCAACTAACTGAGAAACTCGGAGGTAGAGCCCAGCGGTCTGTGTTCATCTTGCTCTCCAGAGAACTCTAATACTGTAGTCAAGTTTGAGGACCACTGATGTAATTGATAGTTTTTTTCTTAACCATATTTTCACTTCTCACCTCTATTTTCTTGCAAGATGTGTATGTAACAGTTCACAGTCTGTTACATAGAATGGATTATATAGAATGGACTTTGAAGAGCTTGAGACTAATTAGTAACTTTCCAGAGAAACACTGGAGAGGGGAATGATGGGAAATGAACTTTCTTAACCAGGTGAATGGGTGGGGGGGTGTACTTAACCTCAGACCGAGGTTGATTGGGTCAGAGAAATTAAGTATATTAGGATGAATTTTAGCCCTTATTATATGAAAACAGTAACTATTAGAAAATCAAATAGAATTGCATTAATACAAGGACAATAACTTCCTTCAACATTGGTAAAAGACAAATGATTCCATTAACCAATAATATATCCCAAAGGCACCCATAAAGCCTTTTATAAGTGTCAACATGAAAAGGGACTTCCATTGGATCACACTGAAGAAGGAAGGAGTGGTATTATTGCAGAAAGCAGTGTAACTGCATGGTGTAGGTATATCAATAAAGAGCAAGATGGTAGTGACCACGTGGGGCAGGTTGCCCCCATGACTGCAGCAAGAAAAGTGAAATTATTGAGTGTGTCAGTCACCTTGGCGTAGAGCCAGGGGAAGGAAGAAACCTATGGGTTATGGAACGTGGGGATCCAGTGTATTTGGTTGGAGAAAGCCAGGCAGGCTGATCTCTTACATAAAAGGTATATTCTGAAATCAGCTGTCACTGCAGACGTTCGTACAGTGCAACTGTTATCCTTTGTTGATATCCTTTGCACATTTTGTTAGGGGTGCTTATGTGGGAACATTCTACATGGTTCTAGTTGGTTTCAGAATTTCTCTAGGGAAAAATCATCACCCAGCTCAAATCTCTTGCTCTTTTGTTTTAGGGTAGGACCTCTTAGTGCCATGGGTGGGAGGGGAGTGTGGTGTCTGTCATGTGTGAAAGCTGGAGGATTCAATAGTCTGTGACATGTTAAAAATTAACCTTTAAGTAACAAACTATTTCTGTTCCTTAAATTCCAAAGTTTGGGATTTCAAAATGATTTTGAATTTTTCATGACACTGCTACATATAACTTGATTTAGAGAGAAGAGCAATTATGTACAACTTTTCTACAGGTTGCCATGTTTTGATTTTGTAATGTTTAGCACTTTTCACTGATCTTTTCTGTCAGCTTTCTTTTCTCACTGCACTTATCAAAATTTTAGTTGAAGACATATGATTATAGAAACTCTTAAAATTTCTTTTATATAACATCAGCTTAGTTCATAAGCAGGGCTTTCCTTACATGGTGTGAAATTGGCTAGGCATATCTCAAATCTCATTATTTTTAAAGCTGTTGGTTCTTAGGGTAGGAAAGTGAGACTGTGGGGTTTAATTAAATACTAAGTCATAAACTAGAGTCTCTATTTGAAATATTATCTAAGTATATGACAGGCGATTAAGAATTATTAGATTTGTGAATTACTTAAAATAAATGCTTGAGAGTAAAATTAGTTGAGCTTATGCAAGATATCCCAACTATCAGAAACAGTCTTGTCAGTTTTATTTCTTGTGATCCAAGTAGAATATTTTAAAGACAAAACCACAATTAGGTTTTTGTCAGGTGTGTGCTCTGAGTAACAACTAGTCTCCCTTTTATTTATCAGAGTATTTATGGCCATGGAGAATTGTGTCTTTTTAATTACAGTATGTGTCTGGGTATATATTTGTCCTGTCCTTTTTTTTTTCCCCCCTTAAATGTTGGCCTTTATATGTCATGTCTTGTCTGCTTGTCTACACAGTCCCTACTTTAGGGCAGAGATAATATATGATACTTTTTTTGTTTCTTTTTATTAAAACTTTTCAAGCATAGGGAAAAGTTGTTATTTAGTTGCTAAGTCGTTTCTGACTCTGCAACCGGACTGTAGTCCACTAGGCTCCTCTTGTCCATGGGATTTCCCAGACAAGAATGGAGTGAGTTGCCATTTCCTTCTCCAAAGGATCTTCCTAACCCAGGGATTGCACCCACATCTCCTGCATTAGCAGGTGGATTCTTTACAACCCAAGGAAGCCCTGCAGGGAAAAGTACAGAGGCCAGTATAACAAATGCTCACATAGTGAAAGTTGCTCAGTCTGTCTTACTCTTTGCAACCCCATGGATTATACAGTCCATGGAGTTCTCCAGGCCAGAATACTGGAGTGGGTAGCCTTTCTCTTCTCTAGGGGACCTTCCCATCCCAGAGATCGAACCCTGGTCTCCTGCATTGCAGGCAGATTCTTTACCAGGTGAGCCACAAGGGAAGCAACTGTGCAGTATCTTAATGTTTTGCCATTTTTGTTTCAGATGCTTAGCAAGATGTTAGATACAGGCAGAACTCCCAGTGTATCCCTCCCCAATTGCATTCCTTACCCTTCTTCTCTTGAGGTAATGACTGTGCCAAATTTTCTTATCATTCCTATGAATATTTTTATGCTTTTTCTATGTATGTATATGTGTGTGTCTATATGTCATCTGGTATTATCTTATGTGCTTTTGAAACTTATTTCATAGTATTGTACTTCTTTTAGTTTGCATTTTTACTTAATTTTTAATTGAAGTATAGTTGATTCACAATGTTGTGTTAGTTTCAAGTGTACAGCACAATGATTCAGTTATACACACACAAACACACACATACTCTTTTTCAGATTCTTACCCCTTATTATAAAATACCAAGTATAGTTTCCTGTGTTATACAGTAGGACCTTATATTTTATTTATAGTAGTGTCTATATGTTAATCTAGAATTCCTAATATATCCCTCCTCCCCCCTTTCCCCTTTGGTAATCATAGTTTGTTTTCTGTATCAGTGGGCCTATTTCTGTTTTGTTAATAAGTTCATTCGTATAATTTTTTTTAGGTTCTACATGTAAGCAATATCATAATGTTTGTTTTTCTTTCCCTGGCTTACTTCACTTAGTATGCTATCTCTAGGTCCATTCATGTTGCTCCAAATGGCATTATTTCATTCTTTTTTATGACTGAGTAGTATTCCATTGTGTATATGTACCACATCTTCTTTATCTATTCATCTGTCAGTGAATGTTTAAATTGCTTCCATGTCTTGGCTGTTGTAAACAGTGCTGCAGTAAACATTGGGGTGCAATGTGTATCTTTTCAAAGTACAGCTTTTTGCAGATATATGGAGTGGGATTCCAGGATCATATGGTGGCTCTATTTTTAGTTTTTAAAGGAACCTCCCCATTGCTCTCCATAGAGGCTACACCAGTTTATAGTCCCACCAACAGTTTACAAGGGTTCCCTTTTCTCCATACCCTCTCCAGCGTTTATTATTTATAGACTTTGATGATGGCCATTCTGACCAGTGTGAGGTGATACTTCATTGTAGTTTTGATTTGCATTCCTCTAAGTAGCAGTGTTGAGCATCTTTTTGTGTGCCTTTGGCCATCCGTATATCTTCTTTAGAGAAATGTCTGTTTACATCTTCTGTCAGCTTTCTTGTCTCACTGTACTTAATCAAAATTTTAGTTGAAGACCTATGATTATAGAAACTCTTAAAATTTCTTTTATATAACATTGGCTTAGTTCATAAGCAGGGCTTTCCTTACATGGTGTGAAAATGGCTTTTCATCTTTTGCCCATTTTTGTAATTGAATTGTTCATTTTTTTTTTAATATCGAGCTGTACAAGCTATTTGTATATTTCGGAGATTAATCCCTTGTTAGTCACATCATTTGCAAATATTTTCTTCCATTCTGTAGATTGTCTTTTTGTTTTGTTTATGGTTTCCTTTACTGTACAAAAGCTTTTGAGTTTAATTAGGTACCATTTGTTTATTTTTGTTTTTATTTCCATTACTCTAAGAGACAGATCCAAAAACATCGGTTTATGTCAAAGAGTGTTCTGCCTATGTTTTCTTGTGGGAGTTTTTTTTTAACGTAATGCTTTTCAGATATACCTGCTCTAGTATCTCTGTTACTAAAACAAAGTAAAACAAAACATTATCTACTTCCATCCTATATCTCATTCCATCTGTTGTTGTTGTGCTTGGTCGCTCAGTTGCGTCTGAATCTTTGCGATCCTGTGAACTGTAGCCTGCCAGGCTCCTCTGTCCATGGGATTTTCCAGGCTACTACCTATTTATATCTCTTGCTAAGTGTTGTGTGTGCTTATTTCCTGTCTTCATGCTCTCTCAAACTCACAATAATGAGCCTTTTTGCCACCATTCCATGTAAACAGTTCTTATCCAGGTGACCAGTGACCTCCCAGTTACCACACCAAGTTGTTATTCTCCATTTATCACTTAACCTATCAGCAACATTGGACACATTTGGTTACCTTCTAAATTATTTCATATAACACTTTTGTTTACCTTCTAAATTACTACACCTCTTTGGTTTTCCTCCTCCCTCATGGCTACTCCCTCTCATGCCTTTTGCTGCATTCTTGCTAGCTTTGTTTGGAAATAAATTGAATACAAAAGTTTAGGATGAAAAGTGACCATCTCTCCCTGCCACCTTCAAAACCCATATCCCTTCTCACTAATAAAAAATATAAACAGACTTCATTTGTGTGTGCATGTTTGTGTAAATTCTATGGTGGGAACAGTGCCTCATTTTAAATTACAGTTGTTTGCTTATTAATGATTCATATTTTCTGTGCACCTTCTGTTTATATTATTTGCTCACTTTTTCTATAGTGTTTTACTGGTTTTACTGATTAAGTGTATAAGTTAAAATCATTAACTGTTATGTATTGTGAATTTTTTTCCTACTTTATCAGATGCCATTTGACTTTGCGGCATTTTTGAAGTACAGAGTTCTAATTTTTTGCTATAATCAGCTTTAATAGTTTTTTTCCTTTATGGTTCCTGGCCTCTAGGTGCTGCTTACCTTCTCCACTGAATCATAAATAATTTCACTTGAGTTTTCTTTGGTCCTGCTTCAAAGCTTCCTTTTTTTACTGTTAAATCTTTGATCCTTCTGGAATTTATTCAGTGTATGAAATGAAGAGGTGTACATCCTATTCATTTTTCTAACTGACTACCTGATTGTCCCCCAATCATTTAATCATCTCTATTTCTCTTACTTGTTTGAAGACCACCTTCACTGTAGAGTAATTCCCTGGTGTATTTTAATTACTCCCAAGTTATTAAAAATGGATTTATTTCTGTTTTATTTTTCAAACCACTGCAGTGTGACACTCATATGGAACTACTCTTGAAAAGAGATCATCATGGACTTTATAGCTGTCAAATCATTTAGCTGTATATTACTTTGGGCAGAAAGTAAAACAGTTGAATACTCTCCGACCACTCTTCTTCTAAACTATCCTTCTTTTCACATTTCTCTTAGTTTCCCTCCTACCTATTGTCTCATTTCTTTGCTAGCTTGTCTTCCTCTGTTTCTTGCATAAAAGTGTTCGTTGGATTTGCACTTTTCTCTTAGCTTGAGTGATATTTCCCTGTCTCATCCCTTGAGCTGTTACTTAACTGGCTAAATATTCCTGTGTTTTCATTTCTACTTCCAACCTAAATCTAGAACTATATTTCCAATTCTCTGTTAGATACTATATGATGTGCTCTGGGTTATTTCAGTATGTCTATACAAACCATTGTTGACCTTGTTTTTTATGTTTTTCTTTCTTTCTATACCCTACCTCACTTGATGTCTTCACCATTTCTTCCTGTTACTTAGATTTTGTCTTTGATATGTCTCTTTATCCCTTTAAAATCTGTCAGTAATCTGTCACAGGTCCTAGTTCTTCCTGCCTATTCTCATAGTCCTTGTCTGTGCTTTCATTTCATGCCTTGATTTTGGAAGTAGTTTCTTATCAGTCTCCATATTTCTGGTCCCTCTGTCTCTGATCCAGCCCCACATTACAGGCAGTGTTAATTTTCTACTACATATATTTGACCATGGTTAAAAACACTTGGTTTCGTTTATATCCTGCATAAGTTGTTCACATGCACTTACTTCCTCTTTCTTCCTAACTCCATTAAAATGAGAGTAAAGAGATGGAAAAATTCAAAAGGACAAAGAGAACAGGATTGGAAACATTGACAGATGTGAAGTTGGAACTATTTTATTTTATTTTTTTTTTACTTTTAGCAAAGAAAGTTACAACTCCAATATCTTCCCCTACATGAACTTTTGAGAGAAACCAACTCATTCTTCCCATAGAATTCCTAGTATTTCAAGACTTGGAGGCGCCTGGTCTGCAGAAGGCAGGAATGAGTCATGAGATTGAAAACACAGGCTGTTCCTTGAAAGTCTTTAAAATAAGTGGCTAAAGTCCCCTGTACCCCCTCTCTGCTCCTCTGGAGACCAGAGGGTTATTATCTGGAGAATTTGACGGGAGAGCCCCAATCTCAGAGATCCAGGTGCAGCAAGTGGATTGCTTAAAACAAACTTTTGGACTCTGTGGGAGAAGGCGAGGGTGGGATGTTTTGAGAGAACAGCATCGAAACATGTATATTATCAAGGGTGAAACAGATCACCAGCCCAGGTTGGATGCATAAGACAAGGGCTCGGGGCTGGTGCACTAGGAAGACCCAGAGGGATAGGATGGAGAAGGAGGTGGGAGGGGGGATCGGGATGGGGAATACATGTAAATCCATGGCTGATTCATGTCAATGTATGGCAAAAACCACTACAATATTGTAAAGTAATTAGCCTCCAACTAATAAAAATAAATGGAAAAAAATAAAATAAAAATAAATAAAAAATAAAAAAATAAATCTCAAGCAGAAAGCTAAAAAAAAAAAAAACAATGGGATTACATGAAAGTTCGCATACCTCATTTGGGGACCTCTGTGTTCTACTCTAGATGTAATTGGTAAGATGTTTCATGAGTTATTTTCACATTCCCAGATTCCTAATGGTGATCTAGATATAATAGGTTTTCTCTTGGCACATCCTGTAAAGAATCAAGTAGCCTAATAAGCAAAATGAAAAATTTCTCAATGTCTCAAAACTAACTGGTTAAACATTTTCAGAAAAGGTAAGTCAAAAGTCAGTTGATTTTGAGATGCTTAAAATATTTTATTTTGTTTAGGCTACTCAGTTTCTTTACTTGTAATAACAGGATTATAAGCAGAAAACATGTGATTGTGCAAATAAGTGTAAATGCTGTGTTTTCATTTGATTTGTTTCTTTTTTAGTTTTGAAGACCCAAGAAACAGAGTATAGTTGACCCTTATACAACACAGCAGTTAGGAGCACCAGCCCCCAAGCAGTTGAAAATTCTCGTATTGCTATCTCTGTCTCAAAAAGACAAAAGAATTGATAAATTGTGCACCCATGATGGGAAGTTGAAACAGTTTGGGTAGAATCAGGACTCAAACCCTAGTTCTTTTGATTCCATGTTGTGATCTGTAATCAAACACAAACATTTCCCCACACTTAGTTTATTTAAAGATCTATACAATAAAAATGTGTGTACTATATTTATTGAAAAAAGTCCACATGTAAGTGGACCTGCATATTTCAAACCTGTGTTGTTCAGGGGTCAACTATACTTTTTTCTCTTCCGCTGTTTTTGCTTTTGTCCCTAAATTAAGGGACAGGAAGAAGGCAGGGAACAATTTTCCCCTCTAGCTTCATTATTTTAGGTTTTCACGTAGTTTTGTAACAAGCATAATTATATGAACAAACTAAATTGGGTACTGTACATTTTTATCTTCCCAATGCAATAAATTGATTTTATTAACAAGAAACATTTATGTAAAATATACACTTTTGCTTCCGAATATATTTGAAATTAATCGAATGCATTAAATGCATTCTTTATCGCCAATGCAAAGCATCCACACTACTAAAAACATATAGTTACTACCGCCCCACCTGCTCTTTCCCATAAAAGCAACATTCCTACCTCCATTACCTATTTTATATCTTTAAGATTTAAAAGTCTTTAAAAGCATCTCTCTATCCTTATTTAAGCAATCACTTGGAAAATTATGGGCCCTCCACGTGGTCCCCACAGGCCTCAAGGCCCCCTGGTAACTTGGGATTCAACGCCGTCTCTGAATCTGCTTGTCAAATGTTTGCCTCAGCTCTTTGCTTCTAGATTCTGTGTCTCACCCAGCGTCACACAGACTCCCCCAGGTCTTCTGACTCTCATTTAATCCAACTTCCTATTTACATGGCGGTTTTTCTATAGTTAATTGTTGGCTAATGATTTCAAATGAAATTACCCAGTACTCTTTTAATGATTCCGTACTGAATTTTGTAGGTATTTTGACTATTGCAGATTCAGTTTCTTAATTTTCATAAGCTGTAATATGGACACTAGGTACATAGATATACATTTTGCCTATCACAAAGTATGTAAAATATTACAAAGGTAGCATAATGTGAAAATTCGAGTATTGATTTTCATAGTAAATATTGACTTCTTTTCCTCCTGCACAGGTCATTATCCAACTTTTAGAGGTGATGGATCATCTGCATAGAGGGGAATCAATTGCTGCAATACTCCGTAACCGGTATATTTATGGAAGCAGTTTACCTTATAAGTTATATAATGTCTCTTCCATTTATTTATTTACCTAACATAAGTCGGTACTCAGTAAATATTTGTTGAATACCTGTTATAAAATTAAAATATTTGCTATATGAGTAAATAGAAGAATGCCTGAGTGACAAAGAAACGGAATGAAGAGAATGTTAATGACTGTATTCTGAGCTAATGAAAAAATAGAAAATATAACTAGAAATCAAAATTGGTGGACATTGTGAACACCTGGAATTCAGTCAGTGGAGCTATTGATGTGAATTTTTGGTTTTAAAGCATATCGATGAATAAATAGGGCTTCCCTGGTAGCTCAGCTGGTAAAGAATTCTCCTGCAATGCAGGAGACCCTGGTTCTATTCCCGAGTTGGGAAGGTTCACTGGGGAAGGGATAGGCTACCCACTCCAGTATTCCTGGCCTTCCCTGGTGACTCAGATGGTAAAGAATCCTCCTGCAATGTGGGAGACCTGGGTTCGATCCCTGGGTTGGGAAGATCCCCTGGAGGAGGGCGTGGCAACCCACTCCAGTATTATGGCCTGGAGAATGGAATTCAGTCAGTGGAGCTGTTGATATGAATTTTTTGTTTTAAAGTATATAAGTGAATAAAACACTGGTATCCATTGCTTACAAATAGATGTCTCAGCAAAGTATTTTTTAAAAATAGTATTGCCTGTGATTGTGTGTACATTGCTGTTATTTGAAATTCCAGTTAAAACTTTTTCAGGGATTTATGAGAAATTCAGAGCTGCTTCTGTCAATTTAGGATTTTAAACTTGTGGTTTAAAGAAATATGGCAAAAAAAGAAAGAAAGAAAGAAATATGGCCTTTACTTTGTCGGTGTGAAAGAGTATCTCTTATTCTCAGTATTTTAATTGTACAGCTCTGGTGAAATATTTGAAGTAATATGCTGAAGTTGTCTATATCATGGTTCTGACAGTTACTCGTGTAGCCTTGGTTAAGTTTTTTAGTTGCTCTGTACCTTAACTTCCTCATCTATGAATTGAGTGTAATAATAATACCTATATCTCAAAGTAATTTTGAGGATTAAATAAATGTCTACTGTGTGCGTGTGTGTGTGCGCGCGTGTGTGTGTGTGGAGAGCAGGAGCTTGGCAAATAATTCGAAGTATAACAGTGCTTGTATTGAAATACAAATGTAGGATTTTAACTATTTCAAAAATACAATATTTTTGTTACTCAGTTCCGAGGTACTTTAAAAATAGCTTCCCTGGTGGCTCAGAGGGTAAAGCGTCTGCCTGCAATGCAGGAGACCTGGGTTTGATCCCTGGGTTGGGAAGTTCTCCTGGAGAAGGAAATGGCAACCCACTCCAGTATTCTTGCCTGGAGAATCCCATGGACAGAGAAGCCTGGTAGTCTACAGTCCATGGGGTCACGGACACGACTGAGCGACTTCACTCACTCACTCATTAAAAGACTATGGAAGGAGGGGAAAGGTTGACGTATGAAGGAGACATATATAAAGTCATTGTTATTTGAAAGATACCATGTTAGGAATTTTGCATAGTATTCCCACCAGAGGAAAATCATATGAAGAGTACATGCTTGTTGGAATGTGGGCAAGGGGCTGTAAGGTAGACTTATTCAGAGATACTGGACACAAGGAAGTCATTGCAGGAATATTGCATGGCCACATAGAAGAGAAGAGTAGATTGCAGGGGTAGATTTCTAGTGGGGAATTGAGACTGCAGAGTTCATGTGCTGCTTAAGCCGGGGGTCTGTATCACACATTTGGAAGAGGAACTAGTAGGAGGGCAGTATTTCCTAAGCTCAAGTGGATAACTGAGGTAGTTATAGCACAATTGAATTTGTTTCCATTATTATTATCGAGATATAACTACATATCGTAAAATACACAAACACATAAATACATTGCACAAACATATAAATATATTAAATACATTTAAATATATTATATATAAACATTTAAATATATTAAATATATTGTATACATTTAAATATACATCTGTATTTATTTTTATACATGTAAGCATCCAGGTAACCACAACCGAGGTCAAGATATAAAACAGTTCCATCGTTTCAGAGAACTCCCTTGTTCCCCTCTCCAGTTCGTGTCTCCTCCCCTCCTACAGACTTGTGTATCTTGGGTTCATGTTACTTGTTCTTGAACTTCATGAAAATGTAGTCTAACACTGTGTATTATTTTGTGTATGGCTTCTGTTGTTCAAAATAATGTTTTTGAAATCCATCATTATTGCAGGTATCAATGATTCCTTCTTTTTATTGCTCTGTAGTAGTCCCTTGTTTAAATATACCACAATTTATCCATTTCTTGTTGAGAGTCATTTAAGTTATACTCATTATTTGGCTATTATGAATTAAGCTGTTGTTAACATTTTTAGCAAATCTTTTTGTGGCCGTATATACTCATTTCCTTTGGCTATATACCTAGAAATAGAATTGGTGGGTCATATGTGTATATATATTTATTTAATTTATTTGACATTATTAGAAACTGCCAAACACCTTTAAAGAAGTTATACCAGTTTCTTCTCAGACCAATAAAAAGTGAGAATCTTTACAAACTCTTGGTGTTTAGTTTTAGTTATTCTCTTGGGTGTATAGTTGTTTCCCACTGTGGTGTTCACTTTGCATTTTCCTCATGTGGAATGATGTGAGTTTGTTTTTGTATGTTTGTTAGCTATTTGTCTATCTTTTAGAAGTATCCAAATCTTTTGCCCATTTAAAAATTGATTTTTTTCTCTTTGAGTTTTAAGAGTTTTTAAGTTTTTTCTTGATATTTAGATAGATGTATTATGAATATTTTCTTCCAATCTGTAGCTTCCATCCCATTTCTTGTTTGTGTCTTTTGCTGAGCAGTTTTATTTTTGTTTCATTTTTATGAAGTTCAATTTGTCACTTTTTCTTTATGCTCAGTAATTTTTGCATCTTTCTTTTTTTTTTTTTTTTTTAAAGAGAGTGAAGTCGCTCAGTCATGTCCAATTCTTTCTGACCCTATGGACTGAAGCCTACCAGGCTTCTCCGTCAAGGGGATTTTTCCAGGCAAGAGTACTGGAGTGGGCTGCCATTGCCTTCTCCAATTTTTGCATCTTTCTAAAAATTTTTACCCTCCCAAATTTCAGGCTTTCTCCCTGATGTTTTAGCCCCTGCACTGTAAGTGCATTCTTGACCAGAAACTTAAATAAATGAACTTATGACATGTTTGTGTACACAAATTGTAGACCAGTTTCATATTCTAAATAAAAAAGAAACCAGACACATTTAGGAATGTATGAGAAGTATTAACCCTTTGTGACTCAGTTCAGTTCAGTCACTCAGTCGTGTCCGACTCTTTGTGACCTCATGAATCGCAGCACACCAGGCCTCCCTGTCCATCACCAGCTCCTGGAGTCTACCCAAACCCATGTCCATCGAGTTGGTGATGCCATCCAGCCATCTCATCCTCTGTCGTCCCCTTCTCCTCCTGCCCCCAATCCCTCCCAGAATCAGGGTCTTTTCCAATGAGTCAACTTTTCACATGAAGTGGTCAAAGTATTGGAGTTTCAGCTTCAACATCAGTCCTCCCAATGAACACCCAGGACTGATCTCCTTTAGGATGGACTGGTTGGATCTTCTTGCAGTCCAAGGGACTCTCAAGAGTCTTCTCCAACACCACAGTTCAAAAGCATCAATTCTTCGGCGCTCAGCTTTCTTCACTGTCCAACTCTCACATCTATACATGACTACTGGAAAAACCGTAGCCTTGACTAGATGGACCTTTGTTGGCAAAGTAATGTCTCTGCTTTTTAATATGCTATCCAGATTGGTCATAACTTTGCTTCCAAGAAGTAAACGTCTTTTAATTTCATGGCTGCAATCACCATCTGCAGTGATTTTGGAGCCCAGAAAGTCTGCAACTGTTTCCACTGTTTCCCCATCTATTTGCCATGAAGTGATGGGACCAGATGCCATGATCTTAGTTTTCTGAATGTTGAGCTTTAAGCCAACTTTTTTACTCTCCTCCTTCACTTTCATCAAGAGGCTTTTTAGTTCCTCTTAACTTTCTGCCATGAGGGTGGTGTCATCTGCATATCTGAGGTTACTGATATTTCTCCCGGCAATCTTGATTCCAGCTTGTGCTTCTCCCAGCCCCGCGTTTCTCATGATGTACTCTGCATATAAGTTAAATAAGCAGGGTGACAATATACAGCCTTGATGTACTCCTTTTCCTATTTGGAACCAGTCTGTTGTTCCATGTCCAGTTCTAACTGTTGCTTCCTGACCTGCATACAGGTTTCTCAACAGGCAGGTCAGATGGTCTGGTATTTCCATCTCTTTCAGAATTTTCCACAGTTTGTTGTGATCCATACAGTCAAAGGCTTTGGCATAGTCAATAAAGCAGAAATAGATGTTTTCCTGGAACTCTCTTGCTTTTTCTGTGATCCAGCAGAAAAACAAGACTGGGAGCTGACTATGGCTCAGATCATGAACTCCTTATTGCCAAATTCAGACTTAAATTGAAGAAAGTAGGGAAAACCACTAGACCATTCAGGTATGACCTAAATCAAATCCCTTATGATTATACAGTGGAAGTGAGAAATAGATTTAAGGGAGTAGATCTGATAGAGTGCCTGATGAACTATGGATGGAGGTTCGTGACATTGTACAGGAGACAGGGATCAAGACCATCCCCAAGAAAAAGAAATGCAAAAAAGCAAAATGGCTGTCTGAGGAGGCCTTACAAATAGCTGTGAAAAGAAGAGAAGCAAAAAGAAAAGGAGAAAAGGAAAGATATTCCCATCTGAATGCAGAGTTCCAAAGAATAGCAAGGAGAGATAAAAAAGCCTTCCTCAGTGATCAATGCAAAGAAATAGAGGAAAACAACAGAATGGGAAAGACTAGAGATCTCTTCAAGAAAATTAGAGATAGCAAGGGAACATTTTATGCAAAGATGGGCTTGATAAAGGACAGAAATGGTATGGACCTAACAGAAGCAGAAGATATTAAGAAGAGGTGACAAGAATACACAGAAGAACTGTACAAAAAAGATCTTCACGACCCAGTTGATCACGATGGTGTGATCACTCACCTAGAGCCTGACATCCTGGAATGTGAAGTCAAGTGGGCCTTAGAAAGCATCACTACGAACAAAGGTAGTGGAGGTGATGGAATTCCAGTTGAGCTATTTCAAATCCTGAAAGATGATGCTGTGAAAGTGCTGCACTCAATATGCCAGCAAATTTGGAAAACTCAGCAGTGGCCACAGGACTGGAAAAGGTCCATTTTCATTCCAATCCCTAAGAGAGGCAATGCCAAAGAATGCTCAAACTACCGCACAGTTTCACTCATCTGACACGCTAGTAAAGTAATGCTCAAACTTCTCCAAGCCAGGCTTCAGAAGTACATGAACCGTGAACTTCCAGATGTTGAAGCTGGTTTTAGGAGAGGCAGAGGAACCAGAGATCAAATTGCCAACATCTGCTGGATCATAGAAAAAGCAAGAGAGTTCCTTTGTGACTAGGAATGTTTTATTCCAGAGTGTGAATTCTTTAATACCATGAAAGCTACTCATATGATGCAGTCTGTCAGTAGATTTCATAAGAAATAAAAGATAGAGTAAATGCTGAAGGTGTTTGAGAAAATTCATTGCCTGTTTTAAGATTTAGAGTTAGTGAGTGATAGAAAGTTGTGCTCTTAACAAGAAAAATAATTATCTGTCTGAAACCAGCAAACAAGCATCGCACTTAATGATAGATGTAAGATAAGCAGCAACATAACAAAGATGCCCTCTATCACCATTTTAAAATATGTGTCTGTAAACTATGGCCAGTGTCAATAAAGAGGCATAGTTCACTGGAAGGAGGAAACAAAAATGATCAAGTTTTAGAAGATAGGGTCATGTACCTACAAAAGCGAAGACTTAAAAACAACTTCTTTGTTCACAGAATTTTAATATAAGTTCTAAAATGTAGTTGGATATAAGGTAAAAATTGCAAAACAATACCTTTTATCTGTATCAGACATAGCAATTTAGAATATATAATGGGGACTTTACTGGTAGTGCAGTGGATAAGAATCTTACTGCCCATGCAGGGGACACGGATTCAGTCCCTTATCCGGGAAGATCCCACATGCCATGGAGCAATTGAGCCTGTGCGCCACAGCTCCTGAGCCTGCACGCTAAAGCCCACGAAGGTGCAAGTACTGAGCTTAAGTGCTGCAACTTCTGAAGCCTGTGTGCCCTAGAGCACGCGCTCCACAATAGAGCTGCCACCGCAATGAGAAGCCCGCACACTGCAAGGAAGAGTAGCCTCCACTCACTGCAACTAGAGCAAGCCTGGGCAAAGCAATGAAGACCCAGCACAGCCAAAAATAGAGAGATAAATAAATCGAATATATAAGGGAAAACATTCCATTTACAAAAGCCATAAAATTAAATTGTTCAGCGTTAGTCACTCAGTCGTGTCCGACTCTTTGTGACCCCATGGACTATAGCCCACCAGGCTCCTCTGTCTATGGAATTCTCCAGGTAAGACTACTGGAATGGGTTGCCATTTCCTTCTTCAGGGGATCTTCCTGACCCATGGATCAAACCCAGCTTTCCCGCATTGCAGGCAGACTCTTTACCGACTGAGCCACTAGGAAAGCCCTTTAGTAATAAACCCAATAAAAGCTTCTAAGACCTATATGAAGAAACTTTAAAAATTCAACTGAGAGATAAGAAGTTTTTTTTTTTTTTTTTAATGGAGAGACACTGTATGGTCCTTGATTAAAAGACTAAATTTTGGGAAGAGACAAGCTCTTCCCAAATTGTTTTATAGATTTAATACAAACTTAATAGGAAATATAAAATGTCAAAGTGACTTTTCAATAAGATAATAAATGTATGGAAGAAATGTATTCCCATTGTTTAATATAATGTCTGGCATGTGTAGTAGTAATTACTGGTCAAAAAATTCTAATGATTTTTTCTGCTTATAATTCAGCAAACATTTATTGTGTAATTACTAAGCGCTAAACGTTTTCATTAGTTATTTTTGGCTGTGCTGGCTCTTTGTTGCTGTGTGCGGACTTTCTCTAGTTAAAACGAGCAGTGGCTACTCTCTAGTTATGATGCTTGGGCTTCCCATTGCAGTAATTTCTCTTGTTGTAGAGCAAAAGCTGTAGGGCATGTGGGCTCAGTAGTTGCAACACACAGGCTTAGTTGCTCCATAGCATGTGGGATCTTCCTGGACCAGGGATTGAACCCATGTACTCTGCATTGCAAGGCAGACTCTCAACCACTGGGCCACCAGGGGAGCCTCGATGATGACTATAGTAAAAATGATGAATCTTTGTTCTTATTGAACTTATATTTTGATGGAGATTGGGGTGGGGTCAGACAAAAGCCAAATATATATTTGAGAAAGTTAATGCAGAACATGAATAAACAAGGTAGGTAAAGAATTAAGGGTGGAGGTTTGCAGTGCAGAATAGCATTAATCTTTTATTAGTCTTAGATGTTTTTAGTCTTGCAGTCTACCATTCATCATATGTTTTACCATGTTAAAAGCTTTATTCCAGTGATTTACTGGTATAGAGAGAGGTCAGCCATATATGACTTGCTTTACTGCAAACATCATCTCAGTGTGAGCCTTGTCCTCACATTGACCGTACACATTACGGCACTGTCAGGGAGGGCACACTTGGTAAGAGTCACCCAGTTGGTGTTGTATGGTGGTGTGTTCTGTTGGGGTTCCTAGCTATAGTAAGGATTTCTGCAATGATGTAGAAAGCTCTGACAGTGTTCCAATTTTCTAAAAAGTATTCTTTGGTAAATAAAACAGAGCATATAATATTGTCTGGTATTTGCAACACAGGAAAAAAGAGTGCCAGACACTGTATAATCGGACTTTCATCCCTTTAACAAATATTATGCACCGCTTACTGTGCAAGGTGTTAGGGATATGGCAGTGAATGATGATACATGGTTCCCTGTCAGTTAGGTGACTACTAGTAGGGAAAATAAGAAATGAGGAGAGTCTGTACAAAGGTGGTGGCAGAGGAAATGATGAAGAGTGGGCAGGAAGTTGTGAACTATTTGGGGTAACTTTAACAATACTTGGTATTCAACTAGATTCTTCACATTCCAATCAATATGATCTTTTGAAATTGCTTATCTGATCCATGAACACGGTATGTTTCTCCATCTATTTGTGTCCTCTTTGATTTCGGGTGGAGAGGGAGGTGGGAGGGGGGATCGGGATGGGGAATAAGTGTAAATCTATGGCTGATCCATATCAATGTATGACAAAACCCACTGAAATGTTGTGAAGTAATTAGCCTCCAACTAATAAAAAAATTAAAAAAAAAAAAAAAAGAAATTGCTTATCTGATAATGTGGTCCTGACTGCCCTTTCCTGTCTCCAGCGATTGAAATCCTACCTGTTCTCCAAGACCCTCATCAAATTGTATGCCCTGTCTATCAGCCTTCCCTATCAATCCAAGCAGATGATCAAAAGAAAGAAAGAAAGTGTAGTCCTTAGTCGTGTCCAACTCTTTGTGCTCCTATGGATTGTAGCCCGCCAGTCTCCTCTGTCCATGGGATTTTCCAGGCAGATGATCAGGAGGGTCTCTCTCTTTTGTCTGTGAACCATTTATTCCCTGTAATGAATTTTCTCATATTTGGTTCTGCACTGAAGTAATTTGAGCATGTCTTTGCTTACAGCATCATTAAGAGAGCTCTTTCAGAGTGTGACTGCCTGCATCTAATACCTATTTACATCACATTGTATATAATGCAGAGTTTTGTGCATAATAGGCATTCATCAAATATTTACAGACGTTATAGCATGTATCAACAATTATTTGTTGCTTATGATTTTATTTGCTTAAATTGTTTAGGATAGTTTTGTTTTCCACAGTCAACTCTTACTAAGAGTTAAATAATTGGATATTAAACTAATCATTAAATTGTAAAATAGGCTAATGAAATTTATTACAGATTTCTAGGAATAAGCTCATACTTTTTAAACTGGCTTAATGTATAATCATTTCTTTTTTATGTTGAAAATTTACTGCAACAAAATATGACTCATAATTAAGAAAAGTTAATTTTTTTTTAATTTAGTTTCTTTCTTTATTATTTTTTTTTTTAATTTTTTTATTAGTTGGAGGCTAATTACTTCACAACATTTCAGTGGGTTTTGTCATACATTGATATGAATCAGCCATAGATTTACACTTATTCCCCATCCCGATCCCCCCTCCCATCTCCCTCTCCACCCGATTCCTCTGGGTCTTCCCAGTGCACCAGGCTGGAGCACTTGTCTCATGCATCTGGGCTGGTGATGATAGTATATACATGCTGTTCTTTTGAAAACATCCCACCCTCACCTTCTCCCACAAGTTCAAAAGTCTGTTCTGTATTTCTGTGTCTCTTTTTCTGTTTTGCATATAGGGTTATCGTTACCATCTTTCTAAATTCCATATATATGTGTTAGTATGCTGTAATGTTCTTTATCTTTCTGGCTTACTTCACTCTGTATAATGGGCTCCAGTTTCATCCATCTCATTAGAACTGATTCAAATGAATTCTTTTTAACGGCTGAGTAATATTCCATGGTGTATATGTACCACAGCTTCCTTATCCATTCATCTGCTGATGGGCATCTAGGTTGCTTCATGTCCTGGCTATTATAAACAGTGCTGCGATGAACATTAGGGTGCATGTGTCTCTTTCAGATGACCCACCTCCCAGATATTGGAAATAAAAGCAAAACTAAACAAATGGGATCTAATGAAACTTAAAAGCTTTTGCACTACAAAGAAACTATAAGTAAGGTGAAAAGACAGCCGTCAGATTGGGAGAAAATAATAGCAAATGAAGAAACAGACAAAGGATTAATCTCAAAAATATACAAGCAACTCCTGCAGCTCAATTCCAGAAAAATAAATGACCCAATCAAAAAATGGGCCAAAGAACTAAACAGACATTTCTCCAAAGAAGACATACAGATGGCTAACAAACACATGAAAAGATGCTCAACATCACTCATTATCAGAGAAATACAAATCAAAACCACAATGAGGTACCATTACACACCAGTCAGGATGGCTGCTATCCAAAAGTCTACAAGCAATAAATGCTGGAGAGGCTGTGGAGAAAAGGGAACCCTCTTACACTGTTGGTGGGAATGCAAACTAGTACAGCCACTATGGAAAACAGTGTGGAGATTCCTTAAAAAACTGGAAATAGAACTGCCATATGACCCAGCAATCCCACTTCTGGGCATACACACTGAAGAAAAGTTAATTTTATGTTTTCTTCTCAAAGCTAGCATATAAAAGTATGTGCGTTCTATAGAGCCTTAATTGTTTTTAAAACTATAGAAACAGCTATAATCATTTCTTACTATATGATGTAAAGGGAATACAGGGCTTTAAATCTGGTCGTTTGATAGTTTAAAATATTGAGCCTTTACTATTTATCAAGCACTGGTCTCATCTGTAACATTTAAGGATTGGAAGATCCTGACCTTCCTTTTAGTTTTAAAAGTCTGGAATTATATCTTTAAACCTAAGCACATAGTAGTTGATAAACAACACGTCTTTGATTAACCTTGAAAATGGTCATTCATTGAAGATATCCTTTTATTACTCTTTTCACAATTCAACTTTTTAAACTTCTATGAAGATATGATTTTCTGTGCTTTCTAAAGATTAAAAATTTATGAGAATCTAGCTTTACCTTTGCTAAATTGAGTCAATGATTATAATAAGGTTAACTCTTTGGCTGGAAGTTGTCTATAAGCATTATAATATGAGGGTAATGCACAAATTTCTGAGGCCAGTTACATTTTATAGTATGGACTTTTATTTTGGCTCAGAAATTCTATAGATCTTGGGTTACCTATTCTTATTGTTGTAATATATTACAGTATATGCGTGTTTATCAGCATATTTGTTCCTTTCACCGAAGAGTTACATATCTTTATACAAAGGGCATGGAATTGTTAGTAATGTTTGCCTGTTTGATCTTTCTAGAGAATTTTCTAGGCCATAGGAAGTGTCTCTGTTTCTGGGGAGAGGAATTACTACCCTGATTCCTCTCTCTATGTCTTGAATATTCCTGTTCATGATTCTATGCATAGTCTACACATTCTTTCTGGGCCATCTCATCTACAGCCATTATTTCAATTCCAAACTGTATGTGAAGACCTTAACATTTCTGTTTAACATTTAAATCTTTTTCATGAGTCCTCAACTAAAAAGTTCTGTATTCCTCTCTCTACTAGTTGTTCATTTGTTTTGACTTTACAAATAATTCATATTTATTATGGAACACTTAAAATAGCAAATTATATACATGTATGCAGAGAAAATAATCACCATAAGTAACTCTCTTAAACCCCCTTCATACATTTTCACTCTAGTTTTTTGATGTATTTTAAAATGTAACTGAAGTTGTGATTATTGAACGTGATATGGTATATGTGCTTAGAGGAGAAGCTTTGAAATCTTCCAAATACAGGTTCAAATCAAACTCTACTACTTACAAGCTGTGTGAACTTTGGAAAGTTTCTTAACTTCTCTGAATGTGTTTCCTCATCTATAAAATAAAAAAGTGTCATTGTTTTGGATTGTTCTAAGAATAAAATAAAATTTAGTAAGTCAGTCACATTTCTGGTACATGGTAAATTCTCAATAAATGGAAGAACTTACTGTTTTATTATACTTTATATCACATCTGTTTTCCTTAGTTGTATCATGAACATTTTCACATGTCAATAAAAATTTGTAGTAGCTATAATAGCTGCAAAGTATAAACTCTTTCATGGTACAAATGATTTCTTAACACTAAATATTTGGGTTGGATCCACTTTGGGGGTATTACTTGTTTTAGTGTCTGCCATATCTATCATATTTTCTCTCCTCACTTTAATATTTGTTATCTTTTTTCCGTTACTTAATGAATTTATTTTAAACTGTATCAGACTCTCTCTTTACTTTCTCTGATATACATTTTTGTTGTTACTCTGGTTTAGTTTCCTGGTAGTTGGCCAGTATAATTTATTGCTTTCCTCATCTGATCATGTTATCTTATTTGGCTTCCTCTTCCTGCTTTATTGATTCTTGTTCTCCTGAATGTTTTCTTGTTCTCTTGAAAGTGCCAAAAGCTTTCAGCATTGTTTTCTGACTCCTGTATGAAAACATTTGCAGAGTTCTGCTCTTTCTCTGTGCCTTTATGATGACAAATCTCCTTTTCCTTGCTTTTCAATACATTTTCATTACCCTCATGCTAATTGTTTTTCTATTTGTTTATTCTCAGAGGAAGAAAGATTCTTTGAATGGCGTTTGTAATGGCTGTTCCCTTTGTCTGGAACGTTCTTCCTCATGGTCTTTGTGTGGCTGGTTCTTCTTCTTTTCAGGTCTCCACTGAAATATCCACTTAAAGCTCTTCTTTGACCACCCACCCTGAAGAGGCCACTTGTTTAGTGTCACACTCACCTAGTTCCATTCTCTTCATGACTCATCACTATCACTATTAGATATTTTCCTTCTTTGTTTATTATCTATTCGCTTTTGCTAAAATAGAAGCTGTAGGAGGGCAGGGATATTATCTGTCTTGTTGATTAATTTTATCACCTACCACCATGTCTTGTACATTTTAGTTGTACAGTAGATATTAATAATAATGAATTAACCATTGCCCCTCTATGTGCTCTTGGGTACTAATCCAACCCCTTCCTCAGAGTTTTACCCAGATAGAAATAAATGAAATAAATAAATGAGGGAGGAAAGACAGTTCTTCCTTGAAGGACAATTCCAAATTATATATATGTTATGAGTGTATGTGTTTGTATGTATTGAGTTGGCCAAAAAGTCCGTTTGGGTCCATAAGATGTTACAGAAAAACCCAAACAGACTTTTTGGCCAACTCAATATATATTTCCCCCTCCAGCAGATAGGGAGAAGGCAATGGCACCCCACTCCAGTACTCTTGCCTGGAGAATCCCATGGATGGAGGAGCCTGGTAGGCTGCAGTCCATGGGGTCGCTACGAGTCAGACACGACTGAGCAACTTCATTTTCAATTTTCACTTTCATGCATTGGAGAAGGAAATGGCAACCCACTCCAGTGTTCTTGCCTGGAGAATCCCAGGGACAGGGGAGCCTGGTGCGCTGCCATCTATGGGGTCGCACAGAGTCAGGCACGACTGAAGCGACTTAGCAGCAGCAGCCAGCAGATAAAATTTCATCTGTCTCCCTTCTTGAGTGTGGACTTAATGATTTACTCTCCAAAGGAAAGAGAGTGGAAAGGAAAACATAGTACCTTTATGGCGAAGAAATCTGGCAAATACTCCCTGTGGTAGACTTAATAGTGGCCCTCCAAAGATGTCTACATGTTAATCTGCAGAACCTGGGACTGATTGTATGTGGCAAAAATGGACTTTGCATATATGGCTCAGCTGAGGATCTCGAGATGGGGAAGTTATCCTGGATTATCTAGGAGAGCCCACTGCAATCACAAGGGTCCTCATAAAAGGGATGCAAGTGGATTCAGAGTCAGGAAAAGGAGATGTAATCAAGGAAGTAGAGTTTGGAGCCATGTTTTTTGAAGATGGAGGAAGGTATCGTGAGCCATAGAATGCAGGTGCCCTCTAGAAGCTGGAAAAGACAGACACATTCTCCTCCCTAGCCTCGCCAATACCTTGATTTTAGACTTCTGACCTCCAAAACTACAAGAGAGTCAATTTGTGTTGTTTAAAGCTGTTAAGATTGTAGTCATTTGTCACAGCAGTAATAAGAAATGAATGTATCCAGAGTCTGGCACACAGGCTTCCCAGTATATTCCAATAGTTGTAATTTCTGACTTGGCATGGGCACAAGAGAGGTACAGGGGCAGCTGTAATGATCCTTCTAGAATGTGAATATGTGTGTTCATATCATCTCCTTGTTTAGATTTCTTCACTGCCTTACAGTGTGGCAAGGCCTGTCGTGCAGCTCCTCTCTGCCTTCCCAGCCTCATCTCCTGCCCACAGCACATATTGCAGCTTCCCTCGACATTGGGAGGTGACATGTTACCTCGTATTTCCATCCTTCTTTCTGGTATGCCTTCTCCCTGGTTGTTGGCCTAACCAACTCCCGTTTATCCTTCAAGACCCAGCAAAGGTCTTAACTCCTCCGTAATATCTTCAGTAACATCAACTCCATTCCTCTTCCAAACAGAATGAGGTCTTCTTTTCTTATGACTCCCATAGTAGTAACAACTCATTTCAATGGTGGTGATAGGGTGGGATCTTTAATTGCGGCGTGTGAGATCTAGTTCCCTGATTGGGAATTGAACCTGGGCCCCCTGCATTGGGAGTGTGGAGTCTTAGCCCCTGGACCACCAGGGAAATCCCAAGGTCAAGGCATTTCTGCTGTATTTTGAAAGTGCGTGTATATTAATTAATAGGTTAAGTGCTATAAATGAATTGGGAACCTGGAAGTTGACAAAAGTAAGCTTTTCTTTAAAAAGTTTTCACTTCTCTCCATTTCCTGTCTTTCAGTTTTTCCCCCTTTTCATCTTCCCAACAAATGCAGTTGTGTGGAGAGTGTTGAAAGATTATATAAAATTTCCAAAGCCTCCTGAATCACAATTGGGTCATGGGTTATGTGGGACCCATGAAATAGTTCAGAGCCTTACATGATGTGGATGCTTTTTGAAAATATACAGTCAGGCAACAAAGCTTTCTTTTATCTTCTGGTCATCACTGTCGTGTGACATGTTGACTTCCTATCTCCTAACACTTTTCTATCATTGCTGTGTTTTAGTTTTACAAACAATTTTATTTATTTCTTTATTTTGGCTGCGCTGGGTCTTCATTGCTGCATTGGCTTTTCTCTAGTTGTGGTGAGTGGGGACTACTCTCTAGTTGCAATCAGTGCACAGGCTTCTCATTGCAGTGGTTTCTCTAGTTGCAGAGAAGTTGCAGGAGCTCTAGCGTGCATGGGCCCAATAGTTGTGGCTCCCAGGCTCTAGAGCACAGGCTCGGTGCTTGTGGAGCATGGGCTTAGTTGCTCCTCGGCATGTGGGATCTTCCCAGATAAAGGATCAAACCATATCTCCTGCATTGGCAGATGGAGTCTTTACCACTGAGCCACCAGGGAAGATCCCCCTGCCCAACCATTGCTTTATTTTAAATTAAAATGAACAGAAAAAGAGTCATACCTTTTCTTTTTCCTGGAAGGAAGCTCTAC
This sequence comes from Cervus canadensis, assembly GCF_019320065.1. NCBI lineage: Eukaryota > Metazoa > Chordata > Mammalia > Artiodactyla > Cervidae > Cervus > Cervus canadensis. The sequence continues at coordinate 127,653,518 of NC_057419.1, read as the reverse complement.
TCTTACTTTGGATTATAGTTTCTGTGCCTGCCTTTGGGTTTTAGCTATGGCAGTTTCAAGCTTTGTAACCCTCAGGCAGCCCTATTTTGGGTCTCCTCTTAGAATCCAAGGCCTTAATCTGCCATTGAGGGAAAAGGAATATGTCCTTCTCCCTCCCTGGGTATATTATGAAGTAAATTCTTCTGAAGGTGGAGACATTTTCCTTTATCAGCACAGCATGACATAGCTGACACAGATACGAGCTCCCAATAGCTAGAAAAAAAATTCTCTGGTGATTTTAGCAATCTGTTTTCCGGGAAACAAAATAACAGAGACAGCAGAGTTAATTTGAATTAAACTTGTTGTTTTCGACAGGAGCTGTGCATAGATATAGACAGTGTCATTTATTTTTCCTGGCACATTATTGAAAATAGTATTATGTAACTTCGTCTGAACTTGTCTGAGATCAGCCATTGTCCAGAGTTGGCAGGTCCCTCAGGCTTGGCTTAGCTCCCAATTTTGTCTTCTCAAGTTTGGGTGGCTGTTTGGGTCAGTGGGAGGCCACTTAGAACATACTCTTCTCTCTAGGTTCCCTGAGGCAGGGCTAAAACCAGTAAGGCCTCTAGGGAGAGAAGAGCTATTTGATCTCTGGACCCTAGAGTCTGCCTCTTCATGTTACATTTATTCTTTGACCATGTGACATGTAGGGCAAAGTACATAACTATTAGCTCTTAATCCCATACTCCTATCCATTCCCTTTAAGGACAGTTCATTTACCTGAGAGACCCTTCTGCTGAAAAGGCAGAATGCAATCCTGAGTTTGAAAAACCCTGTTTTCTAGTCCTGCCTCTGCCAACAGTGGCTATTTATTTAGCATGCTACCCATTTCTTTTTCTTTCTCTCTCTTTTATTTTTTTTTCCCAAACAGAAATACTTTCTTTCTCCTGTCTTGAAAATTAATGAGATGATATGCTTGAATTACTTTCTTCTCCCTGGAAGGCCGACCCTACAGCAATTCAAGTTGATTTTTGAAAGGACTTGAGAACAGAGTTAAGACTACTTGTTTTTCTAAGAATAGTTGTGGCTCCACAAAAAAAGAGACTGCATTTCTTTAAAGAGAGAAAAAGATTATAGAGATGTTGTTCAACCCTCTTAAATGTAAAAAGGCAAGGAATGTGATTTGCAAAGATGAGAGACCTTTTCCAAGTTCACATAGCAAGGGAAAGATCCAGAACATCAATACCCAGGTTTTCTGATGTAAAGTATCATTTTTATTTCAGATACTTATATTTTGCATATTTAAAGCAAAAAAAAAGTAGTTTCTATAATAAAATGTTTTTTGTCAGATTTTCAGTATTGTTTGGTACATAAATTTTATATTTATAGTTAATTTGGTATGTAGTCTATAATTACATGTATAAAATACTTTTGGCTAAATAGTTCAAGTAGTTTCTTTTCTGTGGGACGGATAAGTATTAATAAGGGAATTAACACTTACATCAATTATAATAAGGGAATAAGTCTTCATCTAATAATCAGAGGCAAGCAGGGAGGTAGATAAAAATATTACTAGATGGAATCTTAACCCCGTCTGTGTCCTGAACATTACTGAGTGCTATTCTAGCATATTAGTTGGACATAAGCATATACTTAATGACATATCCACATCCAGGCACAACTCTTGCTGTTAAAAACATTGTTAGTTCAATTTCAGCTCATTCCCCTGCCTCAGTCATTTTGTTTTCTCTAAAACAGATTGCTAAAATCATCAATTTCTTTACAGCTGTCTATAGCCCCACATGGGCTTTCCTGGCGGCTCAGTGGTAAAGAATCTGCCTGTAGTGCAGGAGACATGGGTTCGACCCCTGGGTTGGGAAGATCCCCTGGGGAAGAAAATGGCAACCCACTTCAGTATCTTGCCTGGGAAATCCCATGGACAGAGGAGCCTGGTGTGGGCTACAGTCCATGGGATCACAAAGAGTCAGACACGACTTAGTGACTAAACAACAATATAGCCCTATATATTAGTTTCCTCTTGCTGTAATGAATAACCACAATCTCAGTGCTTAAAACAACACAGACTTATTATCTTGCAGTTCTGGAGGTCATGGGGCTAAAGTCAAGGTATAGACAGGACTGCATTCCTTTTGGAGTCTTTAAGGGAAATTCTGTTTCCTTGCCTTTCTAATCTTCCAGAGGCTGCCTACACTACTTTGCTCTCTTCCTCCATCTTCAAAGCCAGCAACAGTGGGTTGAGTTGGTCTCAGATCTCATCACTTGGACCTCTTCTGCTTCCTTCTTCCGTTTTAAGAATGCTTATGGTTACATTGAGCCTACTTGAATAATCCAGTGTAACACCTCCCTCCGCGTTTCCTAGCCCTCAATTTAATCACATCTGTAGTCCATTTTACCATGTCAAGTAACATATTCACAAACTGGGGATTAGGCAGTGTCCTAAGGATTAGGCCATTGTCTTGTTCACCACTCTCAGTATCCATGTCTACTCTGTCAATACCATGCTGTGTGTTTGAGAGTGTTAAGATAATGGATCTTTTTCAGTTTTAATAATTATTTTCTAAAACATTTATCCCTAATTCTTATTCCAGTGCCCTTCATGTACTTTCCTTACCTTGTTAAGATGATTTTTACACATAATAGATGAAATACATGTATATTTATGTATATGAAAATTACAGAAATTTTGAAAAATGTAGAAAAGAAAATAAATCTCACATTACCCCACCTTATCTAAGGTAAACCAGTTATTGTGTTGGCATATATCCTTTCAACTGTTTTTCCATGCATATATTTTACATGATCATCATGTGTGTACAGTTTTCAGTTATACAAAGTGATGCCATTAACACTTTCCATATCGTTAACCATCTACTTAATAATCACCTAATGAAAAAAATAACTTTTTTAAAATAAAATTGATCTATGTATAGTATAAAATTGAGAAAATGCAGAAAAGTATAAACAAAAAATAATTTCATTATTTAAATTCAACTACTCTTTTAACATTTAGATATATTTCACTCATTTTTTTCCCTTTCTTTCTTAAAGCAAAATTAGACTCCTACCTTACACATATTTTTATGTCATGTATTTCTCTAATAATGCAGTGTTAATGTTTCCCCATATGGGCTTCCCTGTGGCTCAGATGGTAAAGAATCTGCCTGCAATGTAGGAGACCCAGGTTTGATCCCTGGGTTGGAAAGATCCCCTGGAGAAGGAAATGACAACCCACTCCAGTATTCTTGCCAGGAGAATTCCATGGGCAGAGGAGCTTGGTGGGCTACAGTTCATGGGATCACAAAGAGACACGACTGAGCAACTAACACTTTCATTTTAACATTACTATTAAATATTTTAAATGGTTCATTTTGAAATAAGTCATATTGCAAAATTAATATATCTCATTATTTTTAGAACTTAGTACTTTCATGAAAAGAAAATTTATATCATTCAGTTGTTTTACTACTTGGTTAATATTTTGGTCTATATTTATATAAAATGTATGTATGATTGTTTTTATAAAATATAATAGATATTATTTTGTATTTGCATTTTTCATATAATATATCAGTGTATCTTTCTATGTCCCTATAGCTCTTCAGCATTTCTCAATGTCATATGCTTATAAAATGCTATCTGGAACATAATAAACACTCAAATATTCCCTCTTATAATTGTTCTCATCAGCCTCGTTGTAAGTATTAGGTTGATGAAAAGTGTTAGTGGTAAAAAAGTAATTGCAGTTTTGGACAGTGAATTGTAAATCATTATAACTAGAGGCTCAGTCACATCTTTATTAATCAAAATAGGAACCATTACAATCAACACATTTTTGTCAATGAGAAATAAGTTTGTTTATTCCTGTAGCATAAAAGTCCATACTTCAGGATTCGATGAGGTCTTGGAAAGCATTTTCTGCCTCCTGCTGTTGTGAAAGCATTTTCCCTGCAAAAAGCTGTTGAGATGCTTGAAGAAGTGGTAGTCAGTTGGCGAGAGGTCAGGTGAACATGGCGGATGAGGCAAAACTTCATAGCCCAATTCATTCAACTTTTGAAGTGTTGGTTGTATGATGGGCAGTCAGTCATTGTTGTGGAGAAGAATTGGGCCCTTTCTGCTGACCTGTGCTGGCTGCAGGCATTGCAATTTTTGGTGCATCTCATCGAAATTCTCTGAGCCGGCTTCTCAGATGTATTGGTTTCATAGGGATTCAGAAAACTGTAGTGGATCAGAATGGCAGCAGACCACCAAACAGTAATCATGACCTTTCTTTGGTGCAAGTTGGCTTTGGGACAAAGGTCCATATAGTCAAAGCTATGGTTTTTCAGTAGTCATGTATGGATGTGAGAGTTGGACCATAAAGAAGGCTGAGCACTGAAAAATTGATGCTTCTGAACTGTGGTGCTAGAGAAGATTCTTGAGAGTCCCTTGGACTGCAAGGAGATCCAACCAGTCAATCCTAAAGGAAATCAGTCCTGAATGTTCTTTGGAAGGACTGATGCTGAAGCTGAAGCTCCAATACTTTGGCAACCTGATGCCAAGAACTGACTCGTTGGAGAAGACCCTGATGCTGGGAAAGATTGAAGGCAGGAGGAGAAGGGGACAACAGAGGATGAGATGGTAGGATGGCATCACTGACTCAATGGACATGAGTTTGAGCAAGCTCTGGGAGTTGGTGATGGACAGGGAAGCCTGGTGTGCTGCAGTCCATGGGGTCACAAAGAGTCAGACATGACTGAGCAACTGAACTGAATTGAACTGGCTTTGGGAAGTACTTTGGAGCTTCTTCTCGGTCCAACCACTGAACTGGTCATTGCCAGTTTTTGTATAAAATCCACTTTTCATCACACCTCACAATCAGATCAAGAAAAAAAAAAACAATCAGATCAAGAAATGGCTTGTTGTCATTGTATAGTATAAGAAAAGATGACACTTTAAAATAATGATTTTTTTTTTTTATTTGCAGTCAGCTCATGAGGCTCTCACTTATTGAGCTTTTTCACTTTTCCAATTTGCTTCAAATGCCAAGTGACCATAGAATGGTCAATGTTGAGTTCTTGGTCAGCTTCTCATGTAGTTGTAAGAGGATCAGCTTTGATGATCCTCTCAACTCATCATTGTCAACTTCCAAAGGCTGGTCACTATGCTCCTCATCTTCAAGGCTCTCATCTCATTTGCAAAATTTCTTGAACTGCCACTGCACTATGCGTTTGTTAGCAGTTCCTGGGCCGTATGCATTGTTGATGTTGAAAGTTGTCTCCCCTGCTTTATGACCCATTTTGAACTTGAATTAAAAAAAAAATTGCTTGACTTTGCTTTTTGTCTAACATCATTTCTATTGTCTAAAATGCATATAAAATAAGTAGCAAGTAAAAAGTCATTAGCAAAAAAAATAAAGTGGAAAATGCACATTAAAATGATGTATAACACTACCACATTTATTTAAGAATGTACTCTGGCTCAGACTGTAAAGAATCTGCCTGCAATGCAGGAGGCCCAGGTTCGATCCCTGGGTTGGGAGTTGGGAAGAACCCCGGGAGAAGGAAATGGCAACCCACTCCAGTATTCTTGTCCTGGAGAATTCCACGGACAGAGGAGCCTGGTGGGCTACAGTCCATGAGGTCTCAAAGAGTTGGACACGACTGAGCGACTAACGCTTTCCAATATCAAACAACAAATTTCAACAATGCAAAACCGCAACTACTTTTACACCAACCTAATACTATTTTATTGTATACATGTACCAAAATTTATATTAGCATTTTCCAATTTCTAATACTTTTTATTTTGAAACAATCTCAAATTTATAGAAAAACGATAAAACAAGTACACAGAACTTTTCTTTTTCTTGACTCATTTTAGAGTAACTTGATAACACGATGCCCATTAACCCCAAATTCTCGAGTGTATAATTCCTATAAATGGGACCATTCTCCCATGTAACTTAATTCAACCATCAAAATGAGGAAATTGACATTAATACATTACCATATTCTAATCAAAACCCATTCAGATATTTCCAATTATCCCCAAAACATTCTTGATAGCAAAAAGTTTCAGTTCACCATCATGTATTGCATTTAAATGTAATGTCACTTCAGTTTCCTTCATATGCAACACTTCCTCAGTCTTTCCTTGACTTTCATGGCCTTGGCACTTTTGAAGACTGAAGACCAATTATTTTGTAGAATGTCCTTCAGTTTGAGTTAGTCCTAATGGTTTGTCATGATTATATTCGGATCTTCCTTCATCAGCAAGAATTGCACAGAAATGATACTGTATTCTCATTGTATCCTGTTAGGTAAAACGTGATTTTAATTTGTCCCATATTGGTGATGTTAACTTGATTAAGCTGCTGTCTGTCAGGCTTCTCCATGGTAAAATTGCTTTTTCTCTCCTTTCTAATTAATGGTATTTCTGGGCAGGTAGTAGGAGTACTTTGAGACTCTAAAAATATCTTGTTCCTCATCAACCTTTTTTTTTTTAACTTGAAGTATAGTACAATTTTAATTTGCAGTATTGTGTTAGTTTCAGGTGTGCAGTAAGGTGATTCAGTTATAAATATATTTTTTCAAATTATTTTCCATTATATGTTATTTTAAGATATTGAAAGTAGTTTCCTGTACTGTGAAGTAAATCTTTGTTGCTTGTCTATCTTATGTGGTTTGTATCTGTTAATCCCATATTCCTAATTTATCCCTCCTCCCCTTTATTTCCTCTTTGGTAATCATAAGTTTGCTTTCTGTGTCTGTTAGTCTAATTCTGTATTATTTTTAGATTCCACATATAAGTGATATAATATCTGTCTTTCTCTGTTTGACTCCCTTCGCTTAGTATGACCATCTCTAGGTCCATCCATGTTGCTGCAAATGGCACTATTGTATTTTTTATGGCAAAGTAAGATTCCATTGTATATATATGCCACATCTTCTTTAAGCCAATCGTCTGTTGGTGGGCACTTGGATTGTTCCCATGTCTTGGCTATTGTAGATAGTGCTGCTAAGGACAGTGGGTTGCATGTATCTTTTCAAATTACAGTTTTCATTTTTTCTGGTTATATGCCCTGGAGTGGGATTGCTGGATCATTTTTGTTCATTCGCTAAGTCATGTCTGACTCTTTGTGGCCTTGTGGACTGCAGCACGCCAGGCTTCCCTGTCCTTCACTATCTCCCAGAGTTTGCTCAAACTCATGTCCATCAAGTCAGTGATGCCATCCAAACATCTCATCCTCTGTCGTCCTCTTCTCCTGCCTTCAATGTTTCCCAGTATCAGGGTCTTTTCTAAAGAGTCTGCTCTTTGCATCAGGTGGTTTAAGTATTGGAGCTTCAGCTTCAGCATCAGTCCTTCCAGTGAATATTCATATCATTGCTCTATTTTTAGTTTTTTAAGGAACCTCCATATTGTTCTCCAAAGTCACTGTACCAATTTATATTCCCACCAACAGTGTAGGAGTGTTCCCTTCTCTCCATACCCTCTCCAGCATTTATTATTTGTAGATTTTTTTTTTAGGCTAGCCATTCTGACCAGTGTGAAATGATGCCTTTTTGTGATTTTCATTTGCATTTCTAATTAGGACTCATCACATTTTTAAATATTTTATTTATTTGTGTTGGTATGGAGTCATAGGTTCTAGTGTTGTCCAAAAGGTTATAATCTGTTATATATTTTGATGCCAAATGTTCCCAGATTTTGGCAGTAGGAGCCCATCCATGTTGGTTTCTAAGTGTTTTGACATGTCTCCGTCATTCTTCCTTACATTTTGAAATCATCTAGAATTATTTCTAGAACCAAAATATTATACTTTCTCTGCCAGTCATCCTGGTTCCTTTTAGTGGACAATTGTTTCTAGAGCCAAAATCTGTGTGCTGTGTGTGTTCATTGCTATCAGAGTATTGCTGTTCCTGGGCCCTGTCAGTGAGCAGAGCTAGAAAATATATGTGTGTGTGTATAACACACATGTAAAACTTTACATCTTTATTTCATTATGTGGAAAACCATGAGTTCCTTTCAATACCTCAAATTCTGATACACCACCAGAGTTCATTCTAGCTTCCTCCCTTCCCATGTGTTCACCCCTGAATCTCTAATAGTAGGAACTGTGTCTCCTCGGGGAATTCAGACCAGCTGTTAAGACTTGGTGCTTTCACTGCTGAGGACCTGAGTTTGATCCTTTGTTGGGGAACTGAGATCCTACAAGCGGTGTGGCAAGGCCAAAAAGAAATGGGTCTTCTGTTCTTTGGCCAGTGCCATATGCAGCCCGTGTCCTGTCGATGCACCCTGCCCTCTCCCCTCCCCAGAAGTCGGCCTCCAGCCTTAAGGTCTGACTGGGGCTGCTCTCCGCCTGCATGAATACTGTCCTCATTTTGTTTGGAATTCAACTTGCCATGTCAGGCCACCCCTTGATATTGCTTCCTTGCAGTAACACCTTCTTTATCCTCTGAGGCCCCATAAAGGGCCTTCTTCATACCCTGCCCCCCTGCCCTCACCAGAGGACAGACACCTACTTTGCTTGGCCCTGCTTAGAGCTTTCTGACCAGACTGTTCAGGAGGCGGAAGGACATGAACTTTATTTTGACTGTTCAGTTGTCACTTTTTTTTTCTCACAAACTAAATTGTCAATTATTACTCCCTTTCTATTGGATGTTTAGTTATCTCACACACCTTTTGTTGTTGTTGTTGTTTTGCGCAAATTTTAAATGCTTTTTAAAAACTTTTTATTTTTGGCTGTGTTGAGTCTTCGTTGCTGCACGGGCTATTCTCTAGTTGTGGTGAGCAGGGGCTACTCTCTAGTTGGAATGTGTGGGCTTCTCCTTGTAGTGGCTTCTCTCTTTGTGGAGAATGGGCTCTAGAGCGCTCAGGCTTCAGTAGTTGTGGCACACAGGTTTAGTTGCTCCACAGCATGTGGGATCTTCCTGGATCGGGGATCGAACCCATGTCTCTTGCAATGGGCCAGTGGATTCTTTACCACTGAGCTGCCAGGGAAGCCCCTGTTGTTGTTATTATAAATAGTGTTTTTATGCAATCAACAGCCACATTTTCTTCATTATATTTTATGGTATTTTTGCTTGTCAACTTGAGTTGTTTTCTTCAGATTAATATTCATTAGCTTACTAGTTAGTGATCATTTCTGATTGGATTATTATTTGATGATACTGTAGAAATACAGTGTCAGAGAATGACGCAGTTGGGAATAAGATGACTTTTCAGATAACATATAGAATCATGACTTCTTCATCATAATAACCGTTTTTGAATGGGGGTAATTTTTTAAAACATATTACATAGTAACCTCTTCCTGGTTATTGAAGGTTAAAGACATGAGTTCAAAAATTTGGATTTCCTCAGCATGGCATAGAAAGCCCTTCAAAGACAGCTCCCAAGCTGTCTTTCTAACCCCGTTTTCTGCTACTTCTCATTCTTATAACCTATGCTATTGCTGTACCGTCTATTTTTCCTTTGCAAAATGTGCCACATTCTTTCATATTGCAGTGATGATGTTGATTACCTAATAGGTAATAAAGCATGTGCTCAGAGCATCAGGTAGGCACAGGTACCAAGTGATGGGGGGGCAAAAAGATTACTAATATTTCATGAGCGTCAGATTTATTCTCATAAAGAATTTATTCTCATCTTTATCTTTGATTTCCTTCCCTCTGACTTATGGAGTTATTTATATTTTGAAATACATATAAGGATGAATGTAAAGAGGCAATATGGTACACAAGAGGAAAGGCCATAGTCTTCTGTGATTAAGGCCTCCCTCCGTTTATTCAGACCCTCTGTGCCTTTGTATTTGCTGGATCTGTGAACTCTGCTCCCTACCTCCAGCTGAACTACATGATATTCGATTGCACTGTGTTTGATTGTGCATCAATCAGATCACTTAGCACATGGCATAATAATTACTTTTTTAATAGTCTGTCTGGACTAGACTGTGGAGTCCATGATGAAAAGGACATGCTCCTATCTAGCCTTCCATTGCCTGCATCTAAACCAGTGACTTATGCAAAGTAGAGGCTCATTAAATGTTGTTGAACTGAACAATTTATTGCCTTGTTTATAGATGCAGATGGTGGCCCTTGTAGGAGAGAGTAAATGATCTCTCTTAAACTGTAGGACACTTGATTCAGTAGCATCTACTGGGATTGAATTTGACATGTCTGAGTACTCTAGTTTTTTTTAATACATCAAACTGTTCCAGGAAGAGGTGGTACTCAGAAAGAAGCAATCTACAAAAGCTGTAAGATTCTTAAGCAACAAGATGATTTACTGGTGGGTTTTCCTCCCAGCTTGTGCAGTGTTCTCACAATCAGGATGTATGTTTAGATTTTTTTAGATTTATTTTTGTATGAACATATTCATTCAGTTACATTAATTCTTTAAAAATCAAAGAACCTTTTCAGTTCGATTTGGTCCAGAGATGCCAGAACCTTCTGATCTGTTCCCTAAAGGCAGTTTAAGGGGGAAAAACATTTTAAAATTCCACTAAATTTAAATTTTAAATTTTAAAAACATTTAAAGTTCCGCACGACCACTGGATCTTTTGCTGTGGCCAACAGCTGTCATAGAATGGCTTAACGTGGTCCCATCCTGAAATGACTGTCCTGTCCCAGACTACAAAAAGATTCCAAAGACCATCTCTTTTTAATAATTTTGTTTATTTTTGTCGATGCTGGGTCTTCACAGCTGTGTGGGCTTTTTTCTCTACTTGCAGTGAGCATGGAGCCACCTGAGCAGAAAGTCTTCTGGTGGTAGGTCCCAGATGCTTGTTAGCACATGAAAGCTGGTTGTTATGGGTATTGTCACAGGTCTGAAGTAAAATAAAAAGACAACCATTTCATGGTTTTTTTTTTTTTCTCCCAGAAAGCTGAATTTATTGTTTGTAAAGAACCATCCTTTATTCTGAGATTATCTTTTTTCTTTTGGGTTGTTAAAATATCTGCCTTTTCTTTGATGCAATGATGGTGATAAGATGAAATGATGAAATGATGGTGATGAGAGTTTGTGTATCCTTATTACCTGAAAACCTTAAGGCAAGGTGTGTTTCAGAATTTAGGTTCTTTTTTCAGACAGGTAATAGAGTACAAGTCTCCTATATTACATAACAGCCCTGGTAAGAGCTGAGTTGACACCCATAATCAGAGTAATATTTCTGCAGTGAAATGCAAGAATATTTATACTAAGTGAGATAGAAAAACCTGTGGATAGCCTCTGGTTTGTTCACGTCAGGTTTTACTGCCAGATGAGTTCAGGTTGGCTCAGATTTTGCTGTCAAATGAGTTGAGTTATAGGCAAGAACAAAAAAAGAACCATTTGATTTCCAATTGTTTGGATTTTGAAACTGTGGATAAGTGGTCATGGATTAATAGTTGCCTTTGAAAGTATTCCTGCTTTGCAGAATTAAGTTGGCTACCCTTTGTAGGACCCCAAAATGTTTTTGATGTTTCGCTGGTCCACAAAACTCAAAAAGCATGGGAAAACACTCCCCTGAACACCATTGAAGTGAACATAACTTTACTTTTATACTCATCTCTAGTCAATGATAATGTAATTTCTGCAGGTTGCAAGATTCGTCAAATATACTTTTTTTTTAATAAAGTCTATTGACTTTGTTACAATATTGCTTCTGTTTTATGTTTCGGTCTTTTGGCTACCCGCAAAGCATGTGGGATCTTAGTTCTCTGACCAGGGCTCAAACCCGCACCCCCTGCATTGGAAGGTGAAGCCTTAACCACTGGACTACCAGGGAAGTCCCCCTCAAATATACTTTTGATCAAAGTAAATTGAAATTAAGTTTATTCTATAGCATTTTTAGGAGATGAGAAGAAGAGAGAAAGTTGCAATAGAAAACCCCCTGTAATTACCAGTGATAGGTTAAGATTCTCTAATAGGGATTGGTTTTAGCCTTAAAGAACCTCTTGGATACATCTGTTTGGTCAAAAAGCTAAGTGGACTTTAGACCCTGTAAGTGGATCTCTTGTGGAAGGGCAATGGCAAATTACTATGTAAGCTTAGGTTAACTGATTAATTTTTAGTATTTGTGGTTTATGTTCCTGTCCATCAAATGTGCTCACAGTTTTCCATCTTACAAGTTTAAAATGAGTTAGCGGCTGTGAAAGCACTTTGACAGTAAAGACCACTCTAAACAGGTAAAATCATTATTTTAGGAATAATTCCATAGTTACAGTATATTGTCTCTCATACCATACATTCATTGTGTATCATTATCCATTCTGGTTTCTGGATGGAGAGGTGATTTTTACCTTTTTATTCTACATAGTCTTTTAAGGTTCTCTTCTTCAGTATCCTGGCTGGTTAGATTACATAGGTCAAAGTCTAATACTCTGCCTTCAAAATTTTGTGAAGGCATTTTTACCTAATTATAACCTCATAAGTGGATATGAGTTGGTATACATCAGCTTTTCTTTTATATAGCATGAAGTAATAGAATCAAAACAACACAGCTACATAATTCTCATTCTAGCAAATTTGTTCAGAATGCAGACTTTGTAAAGCAATTATTGTAGCTAGCTGTGCTGTAATTTGACTCTTACTTACAAACAGTATTTCTCAGTTAACCAGTGTGCTAGTTATTGATTAATTGACCCTCAGGTTAAGATTCACCCTTTTTGCCTGCTTTGTGGACATAGATCTGAGGCTTTTATCTGTTTGCTTTCTTTACCGCTTGACATTGAAGTTTTGTTAGTTTAGGGTGCTGGAAAGACATAGCAGGAGGAGAGGGTTTTGCTTCCTGGTTCCTGTGGGCTTGCTCAGTACTGTTCAGGCAAATTGGGTGTCTTCTCTAGTGCTTAGTTTCTTCACTCAATCGGCAGTAGTTTTTCCCGGTGCCCCCTTAGTGTTGTTTCAGAGGGCTTCTGGTCAGACACTTTCTAGAGGGTGCATCTTGGGTATGTTCCAAATAATAGGCTCATCTTTGAAATTTCTGAAAATGTCCAAAGCTGCCTCATTTTTCCAGAAATTCCAAAAATGAGTACCATAGCAACTTCTCTGCCCTTCCGCGAGCTGTGTCCTCTCCACATAAGGTCTGGATCTTGGCCCTGGGTTGGGTACTTCCTTGGACACTTAGCCTTGAGGAAGGGATCTCTTACTTGCATGCTTTATCTCAGCCTTAGGGGTAATAGTTGTTCCTGACATCTGACATTCCTGTATTTTTTAGAATTGGCTTTACCTAACACTAGTCAATTGCTCATCACTCCAGTTCCCTGTTATTCAAATCCCCTGTCACAGCTAATAATTCTTTTTGTGAAACTCTCAGTTCAAATTATTGTTTGGTTTCTTTCCTGATTAGGCCTAGGCAGATGCAACCAGTTTAAGGTCCCTTGAACCACCATGTATCAATTGCAAGGTGATTCTTAAGAGATTATCTATTGTGTCTATAGTTGAAAAAATCAAGACCACACATTCCACATATCCTTTTGGGAAATGTCTTAGTCACTCTTTTCCCTTTCTCTCCCTATTTGCTTTTGTAAACTCTATTTCTAAGCCAAGCTTTGCTTTTAATAAGCTATCACTTGACCTCCCTAGGTTTCAGTTTCCTTCTTGGTGAAGCAGAGATAGTAAAAGATCATTAATTAATGAAATCAAGGACATGAAAGTACTTTGTAATTAGTAGGGCATCATACAAAAGTAAAGTAATATTAGTCACATTTATTAAGTGGTTTTAGTTGCATTTTCTTTTAAGATTTAAGGAGACTTCAGAGGTGCTTACTGCCTAATAAAATAGATATATAAATACATATAATTATTAGATGAGGTAGAATATGGTGGGTGCTAAAATAGGGGAACAAATAGAATTATGGGAGCCCTGACAGTTGTAATTTAATTGTGGCCAGAGGATTTGTGGTTTAGTTCCAAGGAGCAGGGAGAGCTACCTGATCTTGGATGATCTAAACTGCCAATTGTTAAATTGCTGTGACACAAAGGAGCCATGTACTAGGCACTTTACATATATTATCCTATTTAATCTTTATATTTATTCTTATATTCTTAAGTTATTTTATTATATCTTAGACCAATTTTCAAAATATTTGACCTACAGATAGATTTTTGTTTGTTGGTTTTGTTTTTCGTTAACCCTCTACCCAGTTATATGTGAGTAGACTTTCAGCAGTGAAAGTCTTCAAACTGGAAAATTCTACTTTTTATGCAGCTTTTAAGGTATATTCTGTTTTTGTATATAGCCATGGATACCTTCTTTTGAAAAGTTGGTTAAATGCTTTCACTTTAGAATAAGAATAAAGATTCTCTATGATAATCTTTATATTGAAAAAAGGAAATGATTTGTTTAAAAATTCTTCTCTGTTTCTGGACAGTAGATGGTGTGTCAGTGGGGCTTCCACAGTGGCTCAGTGGTGAAGAATCTGTCTGCAGTGCAGAAGGTGCAGGAAATGTGGGTTCGATCCCTGGGTCAGGAAGATTCCCCCAAGGAGGGCATGGCAACCCACTCCAGTACTCTTGCCTGAAGAATCCCATGGACAGAGGACTACAGTCCATAGAGTCACAAAGAGTAGGACATGACAGCACATATGGGACTTGGGTGACGCAGTTGACTACAGGAAGCAAGGTAGCATGCTATTTAAATTAGAGGTGGGTGCTCTTTGAATACAAAGGATTCTTTCAAATCACAGGATGAGTGCATCTCCCAGTGGAAGATGTTGCAAAGTGCAAGTGACCGTGAGTCCTGGAAGCATGTCTCCTCACAGCTTGGATTCTAGGAGATGCTCACCTAACATCCTTCACCTTTCTCTTAGGAACTCAAGAGGTCTAAGTCTTCAGATTTCTTAAGAACTCCTTTGTTGAGCTGTGTTTGTTGATAACTCTTTGTGTTGAGTTGGACATTTGTTCTTTGTCAGTTTGCAGACAAGAGAGTAACTTCCTGTTTGTTGGCAAACAAAATGTGTGAGTATAGCACGTGCAGTTTTAAACAATAGCTCCTGTCAGAACAGTGTTTTCTGAAGTATGGTGTGTGTGCTACTGGCAGTATAAAGACTCCAGGCAGTACGCAGGCTTACACTTTCAATTTCAATAGTTTTGTTGTTCATTTTAATGTTTATTAGGGTAAAGAAAAGCCTGGGGTATTACACTTGTGATTTCATGGATATTATTGCTTAAGTCAAGATCAGAGCAGGTAACAACATCTCTTCCACACCACCTGCATCACCAGTGCGGTGCTCAGGCATGCCTGACAGTGCGTGGCTGCAGTTACTTCAAGGAGAGAGCAAAACTTTATATCCAGGAAATGGTGATCTTTAAATCTACAGAGTATTTGTCAGAAGTGTCATTGTGAATTGTAATTAAGCCTGTGCTCTACATTTGGTTGCTTTCCTCCCCGCCCCCCCCCCCCACACCTATTTTGTTGTTGAACTAGCACCGATCAGGGGATAAAATGGAATTTCTAAAATGTCAAGGTGCTAGACTGTGAAGGAAATGCTCATACTAGGGCATGATTTTGATGAAATCAGTCATGTATTTTCAGATAGGAAGACCTAATTTAGTAATTGCCTGAACCATCTGCTACTGATGTAAAGGGACTAACTGCCAAGAAAACAACTAGCGTATAAATATGATGAAAAGTATCTAAAATTTGTATTTTCATAAGTTTGATAAGAATGTGCCTGTTTCCTTACATGTCATTTGTTTGGACACACACATCCTGGTGTGAAATCTTCTAATTCCACGTGTTATTTTGAAACACAAAAAGAGTATGCTATACCAAATCTACCCCAAAGTTTCCTCTTAACATTAAACATATGACCCAGAAATTCCACTCCTAGCTATACACCGAGAAGAAAGGAAAACAGGTAGGCAAACAAATGCATGTACATGCATGTTCATAGCTAGTCACAAGAGCCAAAGATGGAAACAGCTCAAATGTCCATTGATGAATGAATGGCTAAATGAATTGTGGTATATATGTACAATGTAATATTTCACCATAAACAGAAATGAAGTACTGATACTCTGTACATTGTGGATGAACCTCCAAAACATTATGCTCAGTGAAAGAAGCTTGGCACAAAGGATCACATAATTTATGACTCTCATTTATGTGAAATATCAAAATAGATAAATCCATTGAGACAGAATGCATATTGGTAGTTGCCAGTGGCTTCAGGCATGGGAGGATAAGGAGCAGCTGCTTAATGGATATGGGTTTTTATTTGGGGGTGATGAAAACATTTGAGGACAAGATAGAAGTCGTAGTTGCCCCCCATTCAGAATGTGCTAGTTGCCATTGAGTTGTTCAATATAAAATTGTTAATTATGGTATGTGAATTTCACTTCAATAGGAAAAAACCTCACTCTACTCCATAGCATGTGTGAGGCATTACGTGGGGAATAGGATGGTGTTGATTTGTGTACAAGCAAGCATTTCTTGTTTTAGGAGTTGTGTCTGTTTTTACAGTTGCCTTTTCATTGTGGTACATTATAGCAGTTTTCCATTTGCAGTAATAAGTATAGCATTTTCCCTTTAAGATAAACATAAATTTTTAAAGAGTTGATTTAAAGAAAAAAAACTAATAAAGGTAGAAATGAGATGACAAAGTCCATTTACAGATGACTGAGGAATAGGGAACTTCAAGAATCATTGCTATTCTATGTTCAAGCCAATTAATATTTACTGAATACATATTAGGTACTGGATGCTGTTCATCAAAGATGAGTAAGATGTGTTTTTGGATACTGTCAGCCTCATAATGGAGATAAGCCAGAAAGGTAAATCATTTTAGGAAGAGGCTGAATATGCCAAGTGCAAAAAAAAAAAAAAAAAAAGAGAGAGAGAACAGGCAGAGGTCAAGACTAGGTACCTTTGGATTACCAGTCTATCGAAGAAAATACTAGAACATATAGAAAGAAAACGAACAGAGAAATTTGCTTTTGACATTAAGAAAAAGGAACAAAAATAATAAATGCAACAGATAATGTATTCAAGTTCCATAGATTGTGGCCTTTTCTGATTTGACCATTTTCTCTCTCTGTCCTGAGCTCCCCTCTCCTTCACAACCTCACATTGAAAGATAGCGTACGGCTTAAGTGGTGGTCTTTGGAGCTACACTGCTTGAAGTCAAATTTCAGTTCCAGTGTTTACTCATTGTCTGCCTCATGTCACTTGATTTTTCTATTCCTTACTTTTCTGTAAAATGGGGATATAAACAGTACCTACATTATAAGATCATAGTAAAGATAAGTTACATTGTTTAGTGAGTAAGGCATTTATAACACTGTTTAGCACATGGTAATTGATCCACGCTTTAGCCACTGTCATCATCTCCAATCAGTAAGTCCTGTCTATTTATCTCCTAACATTTTTTTGAATGTCCCCCACTACTAGTTTAGTTTAAGACTTTATGCTGTCATAATTGCAGTTTAGCCTTAACGAATTTGCCTCTCTCCTCACCAGTCCCTCTATGTCTCTTGACTGCCTGACCTATCCCTGCTTATTCTTAAAAACTCAGCTCAGGTGTCACCTCCATGAAACTTGCCTGATTCCCTGCTCAGTTAGGACTCTTCATGTGCGTTCATGTCACCTCCACTGTAGTGTATCTCACGTTGTATTGTGACTCTACTTGATGTTCCCTGCGCTCTGCCACCTTTAGGGTTGTAGGAAGCTGGACTTACTCTGGTTTGAACTTCCAGCCTAAACACAACAGAAGTAGATGCTTATTAATTGTTTGGGAGGATGAATGAATAGCCTCTGCCTGTAGAAAGTTAGCTTTCAGTCTTTATTTCAGAGGCTGAAGTGAGTGCTGCAAGAGTTTAAAAAAAGGGCATTGGGTGAGTGTTGGAGAATCAAAATTAGGTAGAGCTTGATTTGGAACTTAAGAGCAGAGGAACAGCCACAACCCAGGCAAGGGCAGTGTTCACTTGAGTTCAGTCAAGTTTCTTGAATGGATGGTGACAGGAAAAAACAGCATCTCTAAAATAGAAGAGACTACCTGCCAAGGGTGTGTGTATTGGAGGAGAGGAGATAAATGTTGAGAAGTATGGGTACTTCCCTGGTGGTTCAGTAGTTAAGACTACTTGCACTGCAGGGGCAGCGGGTTTGATCCCTGGCCAGGGAACTTAGGTCCCACATGCTTGCAGTGCAGCAAAAAAAAAAAGTACGTGTATTTCCCAACCTATCAATGACATGAATTCTAAAGGTTTATTTACAGATCATTTGTCTGGACAGGATACATCATATACATGGTGGTGAGGTTTCTGGCCCTGCCACAGACACTGTATTTAATCTGCTTGAGTACTAGTCCATAGGCAGTGCTAGTTCGGGCTCCAGGGTCTGGCAGCAGGGGGTCCGGAAAGGCGTGGTAGATTCTGGACTTGAAGACACCGTGGTGCTGGAAGTTGAGCTGTGTTGTTCTCCTGTGACACTTTTTGCAATTTTCTCTATCTCAGTTTTTCTTTCTCTATCTCTAGTCAAATTTCTCTATCCAGCAAGGCCCCTTGCCAACTTCCCTCAAATAGCACCCCGCCCAAGGTTGCCATGATTCCAGAAGGCTCCCTCTCACTACCAGCCTTCCCCATTCCCTGAGGTCAGCAGCTCTATGCTATTTGAAGAAATTTAACTAAATGCATTCACACCAAGGTGTGAAAAACTGATTGCTACCTCATCCCAGCAGTTGTACTTGGTACAATTTCAACAAACTTCTATTTAGCTAAAATGAACCTGTAATTGCTGGAATTGCTGGCAGTGGTACAGAGCAAACAGTGAGGAGAGGTGAGGTAGGCAGAAGAGTTGGAAGAAAGTTTATTGGAGGAAGAGTTGGCCCTGTAGGAGACGATATCTGGGGACAAGGAAAACCTCTGCTCATTTCCCTTTCCCCTGGACCTCCGTTCCCTGAATTGTTTCTGTGTAACATGTCTGTGTGACTTCTCTTGAATCCACAGAAATTTTAAGTTGTAATTTTAAAAAAAAATTTATAACTCCCATGGCAGTTCTGAGTAAAGGGTTCTGTGTTTCCTGGTTGTGTGAAACTCTGGGATGGCTTATAGTGGGAAATAAGGTTGAATAAATAAGGTGGGGCTGAAACAGGAGGGAAGGGAGCAGGGCACAGCATTTAAAAGAATGATATGGCCATAAGACATGACAGAGACTGGTTAGAACCAGCTGGGTCCAAGATGGAGGAAGATTCGATTTCCAGTAGACCTTGAGCCTCATTATGTGCTCATTGTAATATATCAGCATGCTAAATGATACACCCACCAATGCCATGACACTTCTGAGGCCAACCATAAAATGTCAAAAAGTGGGTCATGGCCCAATTCCTGGAAATCCCTGCCCTTTCTCCCAAATAATTGGAATACTCCTCCCACTCATTAACCTGTGAAATTAGCCAGCCCAGAAAAACTAGCCATGCCATATTTTGAGGCTCTCTCTCACCTTCTGAGGTGGCCTACACTCTGCCTGTGGAGTGTGTTTCTCTCTGAAGAAATCCAATTCTTACCTATCACCTCATCTCCAAATTCTTTTGCAACAAAGCCAGAACCTTAAATTTACTGATAAAAGGGCTGGGGTTGAAGGGACCTTGAAAGTGGAGTCTATATCGACACAAGGAGTCATGGAAGGTTGAGATGATGAAAGCAATAGAGAAGACATAAGTCTAAATTTCAGATTAGAAAAGATGGCAGGTCAGATTTACTCTTGGCTGTTGTGTGATTACTTAATACACAATTCTGTTTTTTGCTACCAATTTTTCATTGTTCTGGGACTTATTCCTTTAATTGTTATTGTCTGTTTCCTTGGCTGCTGACTGTTCTCTGTGGCTTCTGAGCCAGTCTTTCCTTTAGGATTCAGGATCCTAGAAGCTTTTATGACTCTTGTATTTCCAACTAGTCCATAGGGAGTTATACATTGTATTTCTATGTCCCAGTGGCAAAATTCAACTCCAGTGTTAGCAAAACACTAACTCCCTTTTATAAGACCACATTACTTTTGTTTAAAAAGAAACCTCCAGCCTTTCTAACAATGGCCCAGAACACACGGAAGATAGTGGTTAATCCTCCATCAGTGAGCCCTCACAACTGCAGAAGCCATCACCCCCTCTCCCTAACCCTATGCATGTGTTAAACTGTATTGTGAATCAGCTCTTTCCTATGGAGAACTGCTTTGTCTTTTATTCTTTATTTTGTTCATTATGTTAATATCTTTGCCATTCCTACCCTGCCCATTGCATAGGGGAAAGGCCAGGCAATGGGGTGAGACAGGGATTTGAAACATTTTCTTAGGCCTAAATTATCATTTTCATATTGAAACAGAAGCTTCATAGGTCTTTAATCAAATATGTGTACTTTTCTCTATTTCTAAAGTTGGAGGGGCTTGTTAGCATTGGGCCCTCTTGTGCTTCACTTGTGTATTTTACTCGTGACTTCTCAGCATAACTTTTGAGTTACTAGGTATTGGTGATGTGCCATGGCTTGCTTGGTTGAATACACTGTTTTATTTTTTATTGTTGTTTGATTTAGTGGAGCAGTTATTGTCAACATTGGATTTTGTGATTTACTATTTCATCATCACTGGTTATAATAATTTAATAGGATGTAACTGTCCAAAGACTATACTTTTATCCTTTTCAGTTAGTCTGTAGAAATGACTGGTTTTAGGAGACACTCTTTCATTTTTCAGTGTTCACTGGTCTAAACTATCACCAGTGTTCACTGGTGATTAACCAATAAAATGCATTTCCTCAGTTTCTAGCTTTACCCATACTATCCTGACTTAGACAGATGATAATTGGCATTTCCCTTATTTGTAGTAGCTATTTCCTTTGCTCAGTTGAGTTATTCAGTCACTCACTCCTCCAAGCATCTGTTGACTGAAGAAAAGTTGTGATTTATGTTTTATTGGGGGACCTTACTGAGGACTATAGCCCAGGGGACAGTCTCTCAGAGAGCTCTGAGGAACTGTTCCCTTGAGGTAAGGGACGAGTCAGGATATATAGTTTTTGCTGAAAAAAATGAGCATATAACCGAAGGTCAAAAGATTACTACTACTAAAAAAAAAAAAAAAAAAAAAACCCAGACATCTCAAGTTAATTATTTTAGTGCTTTTCTGTGCAAAAGAAGATGTAGGAGTCTGGGCTCATTGACTTATTCCTTAGATAGGTATCCTGTTTTTCTCCATCCTGAATTCCCCTCAGGGTGTACTGTCAGGGCAGCGCAGCAGTTGATGGCTTGATGGAGGGCAGCATTCTGTGCTTACTGAAATGGCAGGCAACATTTTTTGTCCTCCCTTCCATCAGAGAGAGTACCTACCATTCTAGGCACCATGGTAGGCACATATGACGTCTGTCACGCAGATACCGAAAGACCTCATTTAGGTATGTGTGCAGTCTATAGTCCACCAGGCTCCTCTGTCCGTGGGATTCTTCAGGCAAGAATACTGGAGTGGGTTGCCATGCCCTCCTCCAGGGATCTTCCCAACCCAGGGATCAAACCTGCATCTCGTGTGTCTCCTACATTGGCAGGTGGGTTGTTTACCACTAACGCCACCTGGGAAGCCCAGATTTTGAGTAATTAGGTGTTTACCCTGACATACAGTAGGCCACTCAGGTAACATTTCTCTCTGGTAGTCACTTATTTTGGAAAAGACCTCCAATTTTAATTCCTCTAGATACATAAGGGAGTGGTAGAAGTTTCTTTTGAGCCCACAGAATCTTGATTGCCTTTTGCTCAAAATAATCCTACACAAAAGTGGTACATTTTGGGGAGGCTTGTTCTGAACCCCTTTAGAAGGATAAAGCCTCTTTCATAATGTCTTGCTTAATCATCTGAAAACAATGCATAGTTTTAGAGGAGAGAAGAACTTATCTCTGCTGACTTGATTTCATTAAAATTGCCTCCTCTAATTGGGTTACTATGTGACAGGCATTGAGTTAGGTGTAATAAAAACATAAGAGAGACCCAACCACCACTGTCAGGGGTTTGTAGTCTAGTGCGTTGTTAGTAGAAAGTTATAATCCAAGGTGACAGGAGCTATCATATTCAAAGTGCTATGGGAGTTTAGAAAACCTAACATCAAAGTCTGCTAAGGGATGTGAGGGAAGGTTTCATGGAAGGAGGTGTGCTTGGACACTTAAGTATGAATAAAGATTGGCTTTGGTAGACAAGGAGGGTAGGGAGTTCCAAGTGAAGAGAATATCATACACAAGACCACTGGAGCATGAGAGAGTATGACACGCTTGAAGTCTGGGTCGTGAAACTGCTAATTGAGGTACACAAGGGTGCCCTGCAAATTAGCCTTGGGAAGGGATTTCTGGCATAGGTGTATATGGACCATTCTGCCACCTTAATCATATAGCATCCTCTATCTTCATGACATATTCTGTCTTCTAGCCATTTATTTCCCCATGATCAGGGTGAAAAGACTGCTCTTTCCCCTTTGTGGTGATGTTTAAGAGTCATGTTTGTCTCTTTTCCCTCTACAATAAGTATTAATATCATACAGAGGTGACTAATGAACATTGGAGTAGATGTCAGGGGACCTCAATTCGTGTTTTCCAGTTCTCTTAGCAGCTATGTGACTTGAGCCAAGTCATTTAATAACTGCCTCTCACTAGCAAAATGGAGATGTTAATGTTTACATTGCCTACTTCAAGGTCAGGGTGAAATGAAAATGAGACTCTTAAAAATTAAGAGGTATTGGGAATTCTCTGGTGGTCCACTGGTTAGGACTTTCACAGCAGGTGAAATGGATTCCTGTATGCTGTGCAGCATCTCCAAAAAAATAAAAATAAATATAAAGTTTAAACTTAAGAGGTATAATAAACTTTTTTT